>NC_041231.1:66642849-66749331 GCF_002837175.3 Physeter macrocephalus
GGCATGTGGGATCTTCCCGGACTGGGGCACGAACCCGTGTGCCCTGCATAGGCAGGCGGATTCTCAACCACTGCGCCACCAGGGAAGCCCCAGACTTTTTGAAAGTAGAACTGTGAAGAGGAAAAGTCTTGGAAAATATAAGGAGCCTGAAATGTTTTTATTAAAGTGGGCAGTAGCAGCCCAGTCTTATTAATTCCTGATCCTTTTGATCAAATATTTGAATTGAAAATTCCAGCTTAAGTGGAAACACAAATGAGTGAGGCTCTTAATAGGAAAGCTATAATATGAAGAGAGGTCTAATAAGGAGGGAAAAGAACAATGGTATTCAGAAGGCAGTGCTGCCATAGAGATAGAGTTGATTCATTGATTCATTCATCCATCCATCCATCCATCCATCCACTCACTGTTTATTGAGTAGCTAATGTGTACCAACTGTGTTTTTAGGCACTGGGGTGAAGCAGACCAACTTAAGAGCTGCATGGTATTAGTCTTGCCTTTCTGTACACAGGAGTTTCTCATTCCCTGAGAGGTGTGAGCTAAAAGAGGTTCTGGGTTCTCCGGCCAGTGCCTGGGTTTTGCCCACATGTGGATTAGAGCAGTGGTTCCCAAACTTGGTTGAAAATCAGAAACACCTGGGTGATTTTGGTTTTTTTAAAATACAGATTTCTGAGCTCTACCTCAGGCCTACTGAATTAGAATAATTGAGGTTAGGGTCAAATATCTATATTTTAAACAAACCTTTAGATATTTCTGAAGGATAAACAGGTTTGAGGGCCAAGAATTCCATGTCCATCTTCTCAGTACTTTGCGGTTGTCTTTGTGATCATCAGGCTCTTCATTAATAATGAAAAGATCGTTCCTAACAGAGTTGGGGAACCAGCTGTCTTTAGTGAAACATTAATATAGAAACTCCTAAACATGGGTATAATCTTTGTTAAACATCAGAAAAAGAAACCCAATAGTCCAGTCCTGAATCCAGTGCCAAAAAACAATGGTATCTAAAGTCAGGGTGATCAAAATGTATAGAATATCTGCTATGTAACAGGCAGTTTATACACTTAATCTCATTCAAGCTCTCTGGATGCATATGGCATCTCTGGCCAGCCCTAATAGAGGTACAGCACAGACCCCTTGGATAATAGAGCATGGCTCCACCATCTGTAGGAGGAGCCCATTTGCCATTTAAAATATAGCTCCTAACATGCTGCTGGGTATTAAGAAATTCATTAAGTCATTGGTTCCCAGATAGGTGAGTACAGGAGATCATTGCTAACTAAATGGACAGCTGTCACACCACAGACCTACCTAGATGTGGCCTGAGATACCAATGGTGAGGGGATGTCCTCCCCAAAGGAGAGCATTAGTATTGCTCTTGATTGTCCACTTTGCAGAGACAGACATGGATAGAAGTTAAGACTGGTGGGCAGTGCTGGATTGCTTGATCAGAGAGGTGGAAAGAGCATCCTTGAAAGACTGTAGACAAGGGAATGAGGGGAAGAGGCGTATGGAAGGTCCTGTGGTAGTAGCACAAAGTGGGCAGATCAGATAGTATGCACCATGGAGTAGGCCCTCAACAACCAGGTCAACTGATGACCTTCCCAGAGGAGGCAAACCACGCCCTCTTCAGCCACGCAATGCCTGTGCACTGAGCATGTGGTGGCAAGGATGGCAGCCATGCATGGCCCCACAGACTGGACTCCCTCTCCCTCAGGCCGGCCCATCAAAGTTCTGCCAGTGCTGAATGCCAAACAGCCCAGCAACAGCAGAGACCTGTATGGAGCCCACAGTTTGGCAGGTGGGTGGCAGACTGATGATACCATAACCCTTCCACCCTGAAGAAGGCAGCGATGCATTCCTGCTGGAATTTATACCTATTCTGGGTATGGATTTGCCTTTGCTCCTTACCATCAAATACTTCCTCCAATGCCTAGTCCATCTTTGTGTAGATGCAACCTGATGGTGCTTCGCCTTGGATCTGGCCCTGGACACCTCCTTTTTCCTTCCTCAGTGCTTTTGTGTCCCTGCAGCATGAGAGGGACATTAGGCTCCACTCAGCATTTATGTATGTACTACACACAATTTCCAGGGAATCAAGGTTCATGGGGCCACCCCTGAGAAACGGGACACAGAATCCAAAGAATGTCTTTCCTGTCCTTCTGCCATGAAGACAGTTCTGAGATGCATTTCTCAAAGCACCTTGGAAGGTCCCAAAAGGAACCGGAACACTTGAAAGAGCTAGAGTGATAGTGTGAGTTGATTCCTCTTGACTGCATTGTACAGAGTTTTACAATAAAGATATGAGCTCAGGTAGAAACTGCCTGGTTTTCAAGCAGAGATCAGAGAGATTAAAATGAGGACCATATAACATGAAAGCTGACTGTCTTAGGTCCGAAATAGTAAGAGATACGACTGAACAAGATTGTCCAGTCATAAAAGTCCCAGTATTTTTGAGTAAAACAAATTAACTCAGCTATGCAGCAAAAATCAGATTAAGGGGAATACATTTTCACTCAAGTCCATTGTTTAGATTAGCTTAAATCATTGCATTAGAGAGAGAGGTATAGGGTGAAGAAGCAAGGCAACAAGGCAGACTTGGGAACTAGTCAAGAAAACACTTTTTTTATTGTGGATACTGGCACATGGAACTGACTGAAGGCAAATATATTAGAAACCTAACACATTTTTAAGAGATTATGTTGCCAAGGAAGCCACTGGTTGGCTTGCAAAGAGTCTGTGACTGCTAAATATTAAAGCAACTCACAGTCTCTCAAACCTCGTGAGCAGGATATGGTCTAGGAGAATTCTTGTTCCCGAAGGAGGGCATCCTCTCCACCAGCCTACTGCAGATACAGCTGTGGAGGATGGTGGATAAGGAAAAAGCTTCCAGAGGGCAAGATGGGAGCCTTAAGGGTGGTTCTTCCCAGGTATCTGTCAGAGAGGCTTCAAATGCCTACCAGGCAGGATTTCATTACTGGGTGCTATAACTCTCCCTTTTTGCCTTATTTTGAATGGGTGTCTTTATTGATGTTATGCTGTCCCTGTTAATATACCTATAACATGCGTGAATGTGTGTGTGTGTGTGTGTTTTTTTTATTTGTGTTGGAGGGATGGTAGGGAACTTTCTAGTTTTTGAATGGGTGTCTTTATTGATGTTATGCTGTCCCTGTTAATATACCTATAACATGCGTGAATGTGTGTGTGTGTGTGTGTGTGTGTTATTTGTGTTGGAGGGATGGTAGGGAATAACTACTCTTTCTAGTTCATGGGCTGCCTGTCCACTCCATGGTGCTACATCATCTGGATTGCACATCACCCAAGATCCAGGTCTTTGAGTGTCGCTGGATGAACATTTGGGAAACACTGGGTCATCTCCCTTGGGGAAAGGGTAAGTACATTCTCTTTGTAGACAGAAGAGTGAAATAGACATTGGGTGAATTGTGGCAGAGTCTTACTTGTCAATTAATAACCACAGTTGCCTTTTCTCCTGGTTCAAAACTGTACTACAGTTTCCCACCATTCTTGCAGACAGCTGTAGCCATGTGGTTGAGTCATGGTCAGCAGGACGTGGGTGTAGGTGACGTGCACATCTTCCACTACCAAACCATAAAATACTCCTCTGTGACTATGTTGCTTTCTGCATTCTGTCTTACCCTCTTTCCAGCTGAGTGGAGAGGGATTTGAAGTCCGTCATGAGAAAGAGACACACATTGGGAAGAGGGTGGTCCTCTAAATATAGGCTACTATGCAGCCTTTGAAAAGAATAAAGCCATCATATGTGTACAAACTTGCAAATGGGTCCATCATATATTTTTAAATTAAAAAGGGAGCTGTAGAGCAGGATGTATAGTTTGATTTCATTAAAAAATATCTGTGTGTGTGTGTCAGGGAGAAGGAGGCACTGTTTGAGTGTATACAAACTGTATAAGGTACGTATATCTTACAAGCCAAAAAAAAAAAAAAAGTGTTAGAAAGAATGTACACCAATCTTGTAAATGTTGACTCTCTCTAGAGAATGAGATTGGGGGAAGAATTTAACTTATTTCTGTTTCTATATTCTTTAAATTTTGTTTAAGCTTGTATGCTAATTATAATGTTTTCTGTTCCCTGTAGGATTTAATAGAAATAGGTAGTCTCTTTTTATGTATTTATTCTTTTTAAAAATAACTCTTCAAAAAGAAGCTGAGCCTTCAGGGGCAGAATGGGTTTATTTCCAAATCTCTTTAAGAGATTTGTCTACAGTTGGCATAAAAAGACAACTTTGCACCAGGAGAAAAGAGAATATTCCTGTCAGCATGCAGTACACACACATCTATAGATTGAATTTTTCAGTGTAGCAGGGAAAGGCAACAGCAATCTCTTAATTCTTTCCATTTCTGTGGTCCTCTCTGTCTTAACCAGTTTTTTTCTCTTCCGTTTCTCTCATGCCTCTCTCAGCTCTAACTGCCAACAATTTGCTCTGGGCTGCAAGATGCCAGAGAGAAGTGAGTCTGTGGATGCAGAGGTGTGCAGGTGAGTGCAAGTTGGTGACCAAATACCCAGCACCTTCAGGATGCTCAGTGCCCAAATGTGGTCCTGCAGACTGGAACTGAGGCACGCTCTTCAACATGTTTTCAAAGCTCAGATCTGAGAAGAGACCGAAGAGGTTCTGCCTGAGAGGGCTGTGGAGCATCCTGAACCAACACAAGCTTGTTGTCCTCATGGTGTTACAGGCAGGAGAACACCATGGGCTGCAGTCAACCAGCCAGGGCTGGGCTCCTGCATCCACTGCATCCTGGACATGGAAGCCAAGTGACCCAGCTCACCTCTCAGCTGCCTTTATCTCCCATGTGAAACTGCAGAAATAATATTGTCCAGCTCATGGAATGATTAAGGTTAGATGAGGAATGTGACCCCAGGTAAGCACTCATTCTAGCAACTCTCTCATTTTTTATAATTATTATAAGACTCTGACTTGGATACATCAAGGTAGATGACTTCCAGATTTGTTTCAAGCAAGTGTTCTTCAAACTTCCGAGAGCAGCACATTACTGAGTCATGAAGTCAATTTAGTAGGCAGCCAGCATTGAAAAAATATAATGGAATAGAATAATAATTTTTAAAAAACAGAAGACACAGCACGTAAAAATCTAAGGTCAAATGCATTGCTTACTGTGGTCTGAGGTCAAGTGAGTTTGAAAAACAATGACTTGAAGCCAAACAAAAGTGACAAATGGAAAATTTTCTCCAACAGTCCTCTCTGTTCTATTCAGTTCTCCCCTTTCAGGTAAAACAAGCAGAAGGTGAAGGGCTTTGGAAACCAGCTGTAATGAGAGCTGGTTTTTTGAGAGGTTGATAAAATGTACTAATATTTTTTAATTTTTATTTTATATTGGAATATAGTTGATTAACAATGATGTGTTAGATACAGGGGTATTTTGACAGAGCATGAGCATGCTGGGCTGATGTGAAAAGTCAGAGACAGTGGTTAGAGTTCATTCAAAAATCTCCATGTGCGGGACTTCCCTGGTGGTGCAGTGGTTGAGAGTCTGCCTGCTAATTCAGGGAACACGGGTTCGAGCCCTGGTCTGGGAGTATCCCACATGCCGCAGAGCGGCTAGGCCCCTGAGCCACAACTATTGAGCCTGCACATCTGGAGCCTATGCTCTGCAACAAGAGAGGCGGCGATAGTGAGAGGCCCGCGCACCGCGATGAAGAGTGGCCCTTGTTTGCCACAACTAGAGAAAGCCCTCGACACGGGTTCGAGCCCTGGTCTGGGAGTATCCCACATGCCGCAGAGCGGCTAGGCCCCTGAGCCACAACTATTGAGCCTGCACATCTGGAGCCTATGCTCTGCAACAAGAGAGGCGGCGATAGTGAGAGGCCCGCGCACCGCGATGAAGAGTGGCCCTTGTTTGCCACAACTAGAGAAAGCCCTCGCACAGAAATGAAGACCCAACACAGCCTAAATAAATAAATTAATTAATTAATAATAAATAAATAAATAATAAACTCCTACCCACAACATCTTCTTAAAAAAAAAAAAATCTCCATGTGCTACCATTTCCCAAGTATATGGGGCAGGAGATGAGGGTTTGTTAGAACTAGCCAGGCTAAGGATTTAATTTGTGTTTTTGTCTGAAACTTTTCCTATTAATTCAAGTACTCAGAACGCTGACAGAAGGCCTTTAAGATTCCTTTAATTCTATAAACGCATCACTTAAAATTCCTACTTTTAGTAAGTAATGTTTGAGGAGAAAACCTCATCATGTTTAGTCTTCTGAAGTGAGTGAAGAAAAGTGAAATCATTTTGAATTATTTTTCTAAAACATTATAGAGTATGTCAATGTTTATGGATTTTTGTGTCCATTTCTACTGTTTCTTCATGAATATATATGTATTTTTGCTCTATACAGGTAGTCAAATACAATGAAAGCAAAACATAAGAATTATTAAAAACACATGGGAGGAAACCCGGTTTGGAAGTAGAATTAGGTTGCTTGCACTGGCATTCTTAGGAAATTTATGCCCAAGGAATTGGTTACCACTAACTAGCAGAAACTACATTTTTTTTTCCGGACACCATTTAATATGGAAAAACCATTTATAAATAATCATGATAGTGTAATTGTATATATTGTTGTTGGTTTAAGTTACTTTATTTGGTATTTCCTTTTGTAATACTATGAGCCATTCATTATAAATACCTTTAGCTCCAACAGAATTAGCCACTTAGTATTAATCAGAGAGGAAGATTATTTAGAAAATATGACTCAACATATATCATGCGATTTTCCTCTTTGTATCATGATTTCAATTGAAATATGTCTGTAGTGCTAATTATAGAAATTCCACAGAGAGTTCTGTTGGAATCAAACCAAACACTCTGAGTCATATGTTTATCACCTAATATATAACAAATCACAATTTTGATCATATTGGCTAATGTGTATTGCTTTAGTATCTTTAAAGAAAAATAGAACAAAATTTTAAAAATGTGTATATCTGTTTATAGTTAGACAGATATATGTAAAGATATATACAGATCTGTATCTGTCAAAATTTGTATAAATATAAAGATTTTTTGCAATGAAATGGTAAATGTCTATTATTCCTTCCTGGAAATGGTGCTTGTGGTTTGGTGGTTACACCTAGGGGCTTAGGAGCTGGGGATGTTTTGGGACTCACATAGTTGCATGGATTAACCTTGAAGGTAGATGATGGAGAGGTCTTGAATTAGTGTGTGATCACATCATTAGGCTTTTTCCTAGAAGACTTATAGCCAAATCCCTCTCAACCACTTGTTCCCTTTGAGACTGTAGACAAGTTATTTAAATTCCTAAATCTGTCTTCTTATCCATAAAATACTGTACATAATAACTTTAGAAAATGTGTTTTCCATTCCCTCATACAGGTAGATCAGCAGACATATTAAAGACCAACGGGAGATAACTAAATCCAAGGGTAAATACGTTTTACTTAGGTTTGGACAGCCATATAGCAGATTGTTAACTACCCCCTGATGAATCCAGCTTGGATATACACATCCTTCTCACCGTGACTGTGAGCTTGGCCATGTGACTTACTTTGTCCAGTGGGGCACTAGCAAATATAGCAGAAGCAGATGCTTGACAAGTACTTGTTCACTGGGGATTAGCTGCTAAGGATGCTGCCATCACCATGAAAGATCCAGGGTCTACTGCTGCAGAGGTCATGTGGAAGAGAACCACGCCATCCCAGCCAACAGTCCTTGCTAAACAACACCTGAACAGATTGGCCTCAGTCTCACCACCAGATGATTGTACCTTCATGAGAGACCCCAAACAAGACCATCAGAAGAACCACCCAACTGAGCCAAGCCCAGTGAGAAGAATTACAAATAATTATTTCAAGCCACCAAGATTTGGGTTGGTTTGTTACTTGCAATAGATACCTGTTAACATTCAGTTATCTGGTAGGATAAAATTTTTAGGCTATTGATATTGAAATCAATGTGACACCTAAGAATGATCAATCATATAAATTAACAACATGTATCACTTGCAGATAAGAGAGTAAAATAGCAAATGTGCAAAGCATAATCAGAAAATAAGTTTTAAAATTAAAAACATAGAGTTGACTTTGTGAACAAATTTTCTGTGCTGGATTACTACTTTGTGCTGTATAGACAAAAACAAGAAATATATTATATATGTGTGTGTGTATATCTATATGTATATATATAGATATATAATTGGGTAACTTACTGAAACATGATTTTCTATGAAGCATATGCTGGAAAATCTTGCACAAGGATTCTTCACTTTGGGTAGTGGTCCTACAGGTGCACTGCACTTGAAGGACAGTCCCAAGGGTACCAATGTAAGCTGCTTTGCAGTCATTACTTCTGGAGCAAGTGAGGTCTTGCTTGCTTAAGGTACTGATGCAGGTCTCATCCTCATGGCACATTCTTATCACATTCTGCCAGTACTTTGCCTGGAATGTTATATAGCGCCTCCTACAAAGAGTCAGGAAATGGAATTAGTCTCTGAATAATATTTCACACTAACATGTAGTGTTGCCTCACCTAACAAAAGATTGACGTAAAGCAAAATGCCTTCTAGATGCTTCTAAACATAGTTGAAAACTAAGTTTGGGGCTTCCCTGGTGGCGCAGTTGTTGAGAGGCCGCCTGCCGATGCAGGGGACACGGGTTCGTGCCCCAGTGCGGGAAGATCCCACATGCCGCGGAGCGGCTGGGCCCGGGAGCCATGGCCGCTGAGCCTGCGCATCCGGAGCCTGTGCTCCGCAACGGAAGAGGCCACAACAGTGAGAGGCCCGCGTACCGCAAAAACAAACAAACAAAAAAACAAAAAAAACACACAAAAAAACACAAAAACTAAGTTTGTACATTCAAACATCCCAACAGAGAGTGAGGTAGAAAACACAGAGAAAACTTGTGAATTATTTTCCTTTTGTGTTGAAAGACAGAGGTTAAGTTTAGGATTCCCTGGATGACTCTTCCTTCATTACTAATTTTATTTCACTGGGCGATGATCTGCAGTAAGAACTCCTTGGGAGATTTAGTAGCAATAATTTCTGAAGCAGAATGTGGTTTTGAGACTAGCATTTGGCCATTGGCTCCCACCAAGTGATTTCAGAAAAGTCTCTTGAGTTTTCAAGAGAGTTTTCCCACAGGATGGGAGGTACTGTATTCTTTCTCAATATTTCTAGGCAGACTATTTAGAGTTAACAAAATGCTCTGAGGTTCTCTGGCAGCATGAGCTAATTTAAGCAAAACATGAGTTTATTTAATGGTCGAGATAATCCATTAGAACCATATCCATTCATAACTTTTCTGACTACATATATCATTCTTGTTGTATTAGCTTTGAATAAAATCTGGATAGTGTACAATAATTTCATATTTGAAACTTTCACAGTAAGAAAATATCTACTTAGTGGAACCAAGAATATTATTCTTCCTATTTATCACGTATAATTATTTTTTCCCTGTCTTGAATATGTCACCATGAAACATGCATGAAAACTCTCTGAGTACATGTCTTTTGTCCTACGCTTATTTGCTTTCATGATGTTACTCCGCTTACATCCATAAATCACATTATTTTCAATAATCTTGTATTTTAAGTCATCTTAAAGGAATCAGCTTTTAAATACAGTGGAAAATTTAATTAATATATTAAAATTTATATTTAATAAAATACTACAAAGTTTTTGAGCATATATTCTGAATCAAGAACAAATATGAAGAAGAACAAATATGTTCCTTTAATGCAATTAAGGGTTTTATATATAAGATGCCATCTAGATGTAAGCATTGGCAGTATTGGTTGTCATCTATGAGGTTGACAGGTGCCATTTAGTCTTTCTTAAATATATGTTTTACAAAGTTTAAGTTGCATGATTTGCCTCCTCATAAAAGTTATTTCATTCAAAAAAGTAGTTGTGAAATTTTGCAAAAATGATGATATTTAATTAAAAATTAAAATATTATAAAAATACTTTGGTATACTTACTATCTAAATTATTTGAAAAAAATTAAATATGGTAAAATATTTTATATTATAGAAATTTTGTTTTATGTTTGAAATGTTTTGCTGTGTAGCTGTTTCATTATCCTTATTTTCTCAATATACTGCAATTTCTTATTCTGGTTTATTACTTGAACCATTAATTATTTAAAAGAGTAATTTTTAAAACAGAGTTGATTACTTTGCTTTTAGTTTTGCTGTAAGTTTCTGGTTATATTGTAAAATGTAAGAGAATATGGTCTGTGTAATTTCTGCACACAGAATGTATTACATTTGCCTTTGTGACCTAATATATAGTCATACTTTGTGAATATTCCTTGGCACTTAAATATGTCTATTGTGGAGTTTTGCTTTTAAAAAGTAGGTAAAATTTCTTGTAAGCAATTACTTTTTTTCACTACTTTCTGGAGTTCATACATATGGAAAAACAATGTATTGTAATTTCCTGTAAATTCCTAAACATTTATAATTGGCAAAATATAATCTCACCTCCCAGTGTGTATCTGTATTGGGCAAATTAATTTAAAAAATAGTTCTTTATATCACCTTCTTTGGCCTTTTCAAATAAACAGAGGAGTTTCAAGACCAATCATGGAAAGAGTAAGTGGGTACAGGGACAGAAGTTGTATTTTAAAATCCAATTGCTCTGCTTTGCCCCATGTATAAGGGCTTCTGCAGGAAAGATCCATGATAAAGTTTTAACATTCTCACTGAAGAAGTTGTTTTTCATTTGGAGATTTTTTTTTCCATCTGAATTACATTAAGGATAATTTAATATAAATACTGGAAATCTCCCTAAGGCAAAATCTGCTTGAGAAAATGACAGAATTTGTCTTTTCATCTTGACAACTAATATTGTATAATATTTACATCACCTCTATAAAGTGTTCATTCAGAGACTATTTGAACATGGTGAAAAGAAAAAGACACACAATCCTTACTCCCTGAATTAATATATAAAAAACAGGAATTACATAAGAAGAGACATGTATTTGTATATTAAAACATTATAAAAATGAAGTAAGTACAGATATTCAAAAGTGCAGGGAAATGAGATGAAGTCTTTTGAGAGCATATCGTGTTCCAGACCCTGCACCAAGCACTTTGGAGAGGTTGTGAAACCCAGGAGTCCTTGTGGAGGAAAATCAACAACTCTGTATCAGTCAGTCTGAGGAGGTGTTGATGCCAAAGTGAGGTTCATGCAAGAGTGTGTGTTTCAGAATCCATCACAGGGCTTCTCAAGGACTGTAGCAGCAGATCCCATCACTCAACATTAAAATATGGTATTTGATAGGGAAACTCAGATATATCATCCTGAGAAAATTGAGTACTAATAACTCAAAGATAATGACGTAGAGTATCCGGGGCCCTGGCACTGGAATCAGGTAACGCTTGGTACCATCCATGGAGACATCTGGCATTTTTACAGGGATTACTTAAAAAAAAAAAAGTGTCCTCTGGCTGGGTAAAATGTTATTTGGTTTCACTGTTAGTGAAGATAGATGATAGACAGTAATATTTTATTTGCGATATGAGAAAAATAGTGCAATCAAATGTTTTTACCACATTTCATTGATTATAGGAGATACCATTATTTTATTACAACTAAAATCACGTGTTGGCATTTGTTATTGTTTTAATACTTTTTTTTTTTGGTCACTGAGCTTAAGACGCATTCCAAACATGTTAGGGATATTAAAATGTGCAAAAATTTTGCATCTTTGAATCAATGAAATATAATAGTACACTGAATAAGGATTTTTGAGATATAAATGAGTTTGAAAAATTTTAATTTCATTGTAAAAAATATTTTTATTATTAATTCAAGAGAAAAAATTAGTAAAACAAAATAACTGATAAACGTTTGCAGGAATAGATCCGCAAATAAAACTTTCTTAAGAACTTTGACATTCTATATAAGTTGAAGCAAAAAAAAAATAGTCAATGCTTTAGCACTCTGTTGAGATCTTAACCCTTTATCTTACAGAATGTGTGTTATAGGGAAGCTGTTCTCTTTTTTTGACAAATGTTTACAAGATCTGCAGCTACTTTGCAAGTTGGAATGACTGACAGTAAAGGTGTGAGGATAGTTAAAAGGCGGAAGGAAAGCAGTTCACCAAGAATCAGCCCATTCAGGAAGTGATGTCATTAAATCTCATTTGCCAGTGGTTCAAGCAAGGTGACAAATGTGACAAATCTTGCCCTAAGCTATCACACCTAGCCACTTCTCCACACTAAATGTTTATTTTGACCTTTAAAGGAATTTGCTATATATGGAGTTTTATTCATTTAAATACAATTAAATAAAATAGTCCCTAATAGAAGGTGCTGGGCAAACAAATTAATATGAATTTGTTGGGATAATTATCCCAAGAAGAAGCAGAAATTTCATCCCAATTATTGCTGGTTGTTAAATAAAGCTCCTTTAATGTGATAATATCAATGTTACAGATAGTTTTGATTCATCAAGTTTATTCAGTATCCTCTTTCTTTCCTCCATCTTCTGACTCATGTCAAAAGAGTCTCACTTAACTGGCTTTCTTACCACACAAAAGATCAATTCACCTTGAATATATAAGGAAATGTGTTAATGAAGACCACAGTGAGGAGAAGAGAAAGCCAAGGTGTTGGTTTCAATTTATGGTTTCCAGGAGGAGTTACCTGCAAAGGTAAAGTCTAGTCTCAACTAGCAGCCAGAGTGGAAATTTTAATAAGTGAGCACATCATTCACATCTGTGCTCAAAATCTCCCAGTATCACTCTTCTTTCTCTGAGTAAATCCATTCTCCTATTCCTCTTCCCCTTGTGCACTCTACCCTCCTTGCCTGAGATCATGCCCTACACATTTCTTCCTCAGCACTGGCTCGTCCTTTTGTTTGGTATCTCATCTTTCCGATATTTACTGAGACAAGCTCGTTTTCTCACTTATTCAACTCTGGTAAAATGTCTCTACTGGGGCCACCCCATTTGTATTGCAATTCTTTCACTCTTTCTGCCCATTCACATTTCCCCTTATTGCAAGTGTGTGTGTGTGTGTGTGTGTGTGTGTGTGTGTGTGTGTGTGGTGTTCCACAGGGCAGGCATTTTTGTATCTTGTACCCTGATGCCTAAAATAGTAGTAAGTGCCTGGTAATTATTTTTTGAATAAACAAATACATGACTAACATCATCGCCTCGAGAATTAAGGGTGATAAGTTGGGAAGAGAAAAAGGGTGCATTCTTGACACCATGGCACACGTGTGTTGGGGAAATCCAAACTCTAGTTCCTTCCTCATCTCCAGCCTAAGACACAGAATATTTATTTTGAAGTTTAAAGAGTCACCTCGTCAAAATTCTATGACATTTAACAGCCTTATATAATCACACCCCAAAAAAACAATAATAAAAATGACATACAAGACAGGTCTATTAAGCAATTCATGGGTCTCACTTGAATATGAAATTTTAATAATGTTATTTCATGACTACCCAATCCTGACAAACTGAATTTCTTTTATTCCAAAAACATATTCTGCATTTGAATTTTGAAAAGGATACTACACATGTACCAAGGATTCAAAACTATGAATTGTCTGGCTTTATTTACATCATGTTGTATGATGGTGGGAACTCTAGCTAATGTAATGAGATCAAGTGTTGGGACTAGACTGTAACAAATAAGGTGCCAAAGTCAGAAAGTAAGGTATGCGTGTTTTTACTCACCTGCATAATTCATCATTTTGGCAGCTGTGAATTATATCGAGGCAAGTTGGGGCTGGAACTCTGTTCACTGCACATGGCTTGCTGTGAAGAGCTTCTCTGGACTGCTGACAAGGTACATCAGAAGGAGCACAGTCACAAAAAGCCAACATCTGGGCAGTGTTAAAAGGCATATTTTGATAGAAGAACTGGATGGCTGCTTGGCAGTGTTTCACATCACACAGGTTTCCATTTGCTGAGCAAGCTTTCAGGTAAAGGGCCAACTGTGTGTTACAGAGCACATCCGCCACACACTCTTCCGCCACTTCCAAACAGGACCTGATGCCTTTGATTCCTAAAAGCAATGATATGCCCAGGTCATGGAAAAGTAACCAAAAAGCTGTACATACAGAATCTGCAAAACACTGTGAGAAGTCCATGAGCAAAATTCAATGATGTACCCATGTGTTATTTTTGGCAAACATTCCTTTTTTTCCCTTTAGAGTTAGTATGAACTTACTGGGACCTGAATAGTGGACTATTTGCATCATCTTTCATCTACACTGGCTACGTATTGTGATCCAGAAGTGATGGGAAGTGTGTAGGGCCAAAACTGAGTTGCAGAAAAAAATTCTTGAGTCCAAGTTTCTCAAATGTAAACAGTAAATCTTCAGAAATTGCATTTCAGCTATATAGCTAATGGTGCATTCAGTGGCTCAAATCAAAATGTTCTTGTTCTGTTGCACTTTTTATTTGGGGGGCAAATCTTGACTAAAGGCTGTAGTTACTCCAACATATAAAAATGTTCACATTCTGGAAAACACAGGTATGTGTGAATGCCCCACCCCCAACACATCCATATACACAAAAAGACCTCAATTTAGTTTACGTGATCAAAATATCTCTGAAATTTAATGAAGACCTAGTCTTTGGTTTTAATTGTAAAGTATTCTTCAGCATAACTCTGAATAAACGATGGATGGGCAAAACAGATGTTTGTCATATGAGTGGAAGACATGCAATGATTTTGTTGCCTTTTTTGGTTTTTTAAAAATTTTACTTATTTATTTATTTAAAATTTTACTGGAGTATAGTTGATTTGATTTTGTTGCATTTAGCAGTATTAGAATGATAAAAAATATCCACACAATTTATTTTGTAATGGCATATCTTTAAGAAGCATAGTAACTACATTTTAAATTATATTGTCCAATATTTACCATGCAGATCAAAATAACAATTTATAAACATTACCATGATAGGAAAGAGTAGTTAGATTCCACTTGAATTTATTATCCTCTTTCATGTTATCTAGGAGGGAAACAAAGAGACTATTTTATTAGTGAACAATGTTCTAAATTTAATAGGAGAATGTGGACTACCTTTATGAGTGAATAATCAAGCAAAAGTACATATAAGCTCATGTAACCCTTATTTAACCCTTGATACACAAAATGAGTGAGGTACAGATGAAGGAAAATAAACCCCTGAAATATCATTCAAGTCAGTTAAACAGTCCTGCTCTGAGTATCCAGTTTCTGGAAGATTTAAACAAATGCTAATGACTAGGCCATGTGCTCAGAAGTAAACAAAGAGTCTGTCTGGAGAGAAAGAACAGAAGGAATATTGTCTGAACCAAAAAACTCTTCCCAGTAAGGTCTTAATTAGATTGAAAAGCAATTTAAAGACTATTTCCACCTCTATCTTAGCCTCCCAGAGTTTTTAGGAATTGTAAGTACAGAATTGAAGAAGCTCGTTGATGGAAGTCAACTTGGTGACCATCTAATGCTAAAATATTTCATTCAAGAAGCATTGGTTGAGAGAGCTGAATCCTAACCACTAGATCACCAGAGGGGAGGGAGAGGGATGGAGCGGGAGTTTGTGGTTGGTAAATGCAAACTGTTACATTTAGAATGGATAAAAAACAAGGTCCTACTGTATAGCACAGGAAACTATATTCAGTATCCTGTGACAAACCATACTGGGAAGGAATATTTAAAAGAAAGAATATATATATGTGTATAACTGAATCACTTTGCTGTACAGCAGAGATTGGCTATACTTCAATTAAAATAATGATATTTAAAAATCTCATGTAATTGTTCTTTCTTTCAAAGATCAACTTTATAAAGAAAAGAAAAGAAAAGAAAAGAAGCATTGGTTGAGTCCCTACTATATACCAGGTGCCATATTGAAGACAAATCGGCAGTCCCTATTGTCAAACCTATTAGGAAATAGAGACACACAAACAAAATCAAAATAAAATAGATGGAGCACTAATAGACATATGCATAAAATGATAGAATTATCAGATTTTCATTTTAAAATAAAAATTCAATTTTTGCCATTGGCTATTAAGATACTGACTTCTGTTATGGCATAAGTGTCTCTTCATGTTTCAAATTGTCCTGACTTGAGCTGTCTGTCCAAACTCCCTGCCTGCCCATCTACTGCATATATATGATGGTACAATCATAAGAAAATTCTTTTTACCTCCCGGTGTGTCACAGCCTTTCCAGATTCCTTGTTCCATCTGTTCTTATTATACATGGTTTTCATTTTTCTACTGATTAATTCTCAGCTTAAGAATCACTATCTCTTCTGCAACACACTCCCCTGTGTTTCTGAGATGTTCCTTCTGTGCTACTATTCCATATTGAATGAAATCCCAATAAGCAAATTTCAGAGAGTTCTACAGCTTTTGTAACATACAAAAATCTAGGCTAGACCTTCTATGATAGGTTAATAGCCCTGCTTTGGGACTGTTTGGTAAGGCTGTGCCACTGATTAAAACATATTCAAGAAACTGAGTTCACTTACTGTTATGAACTAAATTTTGTCTCCTTCCAAAATTTATATGTTGAAGCCCTAACTCCTGGTGTGGCTGTATTGGGAGATGGTGTCTCTAGGGAAGTAATTAAGATTAAATGAGGTCCTAAGAGTGGGGCCCTGATCTGCTAGGATTTGTGTCCTCATAAGAAGAGACATTAGTGAGTTTCTTCACTCTTCCCTCTTCACACACACACACACACACACCATGGAAATGTTCTGTGAGTACATGGCAAGGAGCCAGGAAATCTACAAGCCAGGAAGACAGCTCTCACCAGAAAATCACCCTGCTGGACTTTGATCTGGAACTTCCAGCCTCCAGAATGATGAGAAAATTAATTTTTGTTGTTCAAGCCACCCAACCTCTGGTATTTAACTAGGGCAGCCTAAGCAGACTAATACACTCACAATATGAGTAATTATTACAAAAACAACAAAACAATTCTTTTACCATGGGGAAACAAATTCTATCATGGACGCATGCTATATTATATAATATGAGTAATGCATTATAATAAATTCTCTGCACATTAATCCTAATTCTGTATGGGGCATACATTGGTATATACACATTTTTCCAGAGAATATTTTAAACAGTAGCTTAATTGCTGAAAAGGAGATAAAGGGCAATATGTCATGGGAACACAGAGAAACATGCACCCACCAGACCTCCATCTGCGTTGTAAGATCATACACATTAAAAAATGCACACTGTTCCCGCTTCTTGATCCATTAATATCAAAATATATGCAGACTGTGATATCTTTTCACCTTGCTACCACTCTTGTCCAAGACACCATGCATTTCTCTGTTGACCTCATTTAGTGACATGGACTCATTTGCAATCCATCAGTGAATGACCCCCAGTTCATACCTACAGTACAGATCTCACTTCTGTGTCATGCAATGAATTTAGATATCAATTCCGTACCTAGAACTGTCTACTTGATCTCTTCACTTGGATATCTAACAAATATTTCTCACTTACCATGTACCAAACTAACTCCTGACCTCTCCTCTGTCCACACCAAATCCTCTTCTTCTGTAGTTGTTCCCATGTTAGTCAATGAAAATAATGGCAACCACATCCTTCTAATTACTCAGGACAAAAACCTTGGAGTCAATGTTGATTCTTTTTTTCCCCTTGCATCCCCATATGGTCCATTCACATAAAAACATATCGAGAATCTGACAGCTGTCCACACTGGTCCATCACCCATCATTACAAAAGCTTCCTAACTGGTCTTCCTACTTGGCCCTTATTTCTCTTCAGTCAGTTTTCAACACAAAAAACAGAATTATCCTGTTAAAGATGTAGATCAGATCATGACACTTCCTTGGCTCAAATCCTTCAGTGATTTCCTGTAACACTCAGAATAAGAGCCAAAGGTTTTGAAATGACCTACAAAACCTTTCATGATCTTGCCCCTGTTTTATTTCTGGTCTCATCTCCTGCATCTCTCCCAATGCTCTCTCGACTCTACCTCTAGTGTCTTCTTTGCTCTTCCTCAACCTTCTAGACTATCCCCAGCTCACCTTGAGCTTGTGTTTCTGCTGCCTGAAGTGTTCTTTCCCTAAATACCCACATGACTCATTCCCTTGCCTCTTTCCATCTTTACTCAAACATTAATTTCTTCAGATCAACTTTCTGGCCATCCTATTAAAATTACAAACCAACAACTCAGACTTCTTTTTTCCCCTACCTGTATTATTTTTCTCCTTAGCACTCATACTGTTTATTTTATTTAATTTTATTTTTTTTTAATTTTATTGAAGTATAGTTGATTTAAAATGTTGTGTTAGTTTCTGCTGTACAACAAAGTGATTCACTTATACATATGCATATACCCATTCTTTTCCAGGTTCTTTTCCCATATAGGCCATTACAGATTATTGAGTAGAATTCCAGGTGTTATACAGTAGACCCTTGCTGGTTATCTATTTTATATATAGTATTATGTGTATGTTAACCCCAAGATCCTAATTTATTGCTCCCCCCCTACACCCGCATGTTTCCCCTTTGGTAGCACTCATACTGTTTAAAATATACATCTTCAAATCTTTTATCCTATTAATTTCCTCTTACTGGATGCTACAGCCCACTACTAAGACCCCCCTTTTGGTGATCCCAGTATTCATTTCCCCATCTGCTCATCCTTTTCCAGCATTGCCTCATCCAAAGGAAGTTGCCACATCCAAGGCAGCAGACTTTTCTAGGGGACAGCTCCTATCTAAGGGCTAGTCCATGAGAAGGGGTCAAAGGAGCAGCTCCCGTGTCTCAATGGGCGACATCTCTAAAAGCCCATTACAGAGCCAAACATCTTGTGGAATCAACTGTTCGTTGTGGTCATTGTCTTGCCTTTCAATTTCTCCCTCCACCTAATCCTGTTTTTCTCACTTCTAGATTTTGTTCCTGAGCCCTCAGCCTAGTACTACTCTGTATGCAAACCTCTGTCTCAGAGTCTGTTTCCAGGGAAACTCACCAAGACACTCCTCAATTGAGAATGTAAAGCCCTAGAGAGCAATGGTTTTTGTGATTTTTGTTTGCTTTTTTTACTGCTTTTTCCCCAGGTCTTAGAACATGGCCTAGGACATGGTAGGCACTCAAAGAAATATCTATTAAGTAAATAAATCATCATCCCTTACTACATTATCTATTTCTTTAATTTTTTAAATCCCCTAAAAAATAAGAAGCTTCTTAAATGAAGGACAGTTTTGTTGTTGTTGTTTTGATCCTGCTGCACCAGACTTAGGACTTAGCACATTGTCAATGTCTCATAAGTATTTGTTCAGTGAATGAATAAATGAATGAATACAATTCACATTATTCTAAAACCTTTTAGCATTTATGTCTCTCTTCATAATCCCTTTTAGACATAGTCATAGTATTACGTTTTTTTAATTTTCATTGTCTAAGAGAAAGAAGAAGAAATGGGAGAGCAAAGTCTTTAGTCAACTCATATTTGTGATTATACTTAAGGTCCCCAAATTCCTCCCTTGAATACTGACCTGAAACAATGTCTAGGTTGAATTTATCTTCATTGTCTTCACTGAAGGCTGGAACTGGATTCATCTGAGCATCCTGTATACAAATGTCCTCAAACAAGCTTTTCCGAATTTCAATGCATTTTGCTTCTGAAGGGTCATTGCATTGACAATTCCACAAGATTGTTTCTTTCAGACTTTCTCTTAACGCTGCACACAGGTAGCTTCCATCAAGGGTTTTGCATTGCTCTGATTCCCTCCCACAGGTTTTCTTAAAATTTTCATACAAAAGAGCACAATGTTCAGATTCCTGGCAGATACGTGCTGCCATGACGCAGTAGCTCTTTTTTTCAATCGTTAATGACGTATCTTTCTGATGCAGCCATTGTGTGATGTTAGATTGTGCAGCCAAATATGAGGACAGTGCTGATTCTTCTATAAATAAAAAATGACTAAAAATTAAATATTATGACCTTTTAATGTTTTCTAAAAAGTGTCTAGACATATCTTTTATAAATATACCAATATCTATTGTCTTTCATAAGCCATTGAAAAAAAAATATTGCAAGAGAGCTATTACAAATGATCTTGATTTTTTTAAAAAAATTGAAATAAAAATATTGATTATTTATAGTTTATGTAACTAAACATAATGGTAATGCTCAATTTCATTTAATATTTTATCCTCATTTATTTCATCTTTTTATTACATTTTGATGATGATTGGTAGAAATCATATATAATTTAAAATACTTATAATCCATTATTTCTCTTCTATAAAATTTTGTGAATTTCCATTTTATCCTAGAAATGTATCTATACTAAAGTGTTTCTCCACAGTTTTTCATTATTTCCCCTTTAAGAAGCATTTTTAGACAGTTTTTTCCTAATTCCCTTACCCCCTCGTGAAATGTTAATTCCACAGATATATCGTGCATCTGTTTAGGGAATGTATGTATATCTATGCTTTATATATAAGTGAGAGGTTTTTTGCTCACCCCTAAGAACCAATTTTCACCCCTTGTGGGTTATATCCTCATAGAGAATGCATGTTCTACTAGAGAGTTCCAATAAGCACATAATTATATAAACTTTATAGAAAAAAGATAAGAAAAACAACCTCAATATAAGAATCCTTACTTGCTTAACCTAAACTTTCAGAAGTATACTGTCTAATTCTAAAATGTCTCATCTTCCTCTGAGGTCCTTTATGTGGATCTCCACAATGAAAACTTCCTTGACCCTACCATTCTTCCCAAAGTAACTTTTTCCCCTGGAGTATTCTTCTCTTAAAAAAAAAAAAAAAAAAGTTGTTCTCTTTTGTTTATTAAATGAGCTTTCTTATACCTTAGTTTTTACAAATGCCTCATGCAAGATAAAGATACTATAATGTATTTCATGATATGAAAATGTTTACTTAAAAACTGCCAGGGCATTCTTAGAAGCACTGTTCAGAGTACAGCTTCTGTACTGCATGGGTTTGGAGACACACACTGTGATAAAGTTTTGCACATTTATCAAACAACAGCTCACATGGATTGCTATAATTATTTAAATCAGGCTTCTCTACTGGAACAGAGAACATCTCTCCTACCCCTTTTGGCCAGCATATGCAGGCTTGTGTGGATGGGATGTATGTGAATTAATGCCATCCTCATATAATTAGTTCTATTATATTGGTAATTATATATTTTGAAATAATCTGTAAATATGTCTAAATGTCAATCTCTTTTATAGTACACATATATGTATGAGTATTTATATATATATTTATATTTAATAATCAAGGCTAAATGAAATAATCTGGCTAAATGCCAATTTTACTCTGCTATGTTTTTAGCTAACCAAGAGCAGGGACTGTCTTAACCCATCTTGATTTCCATCCTCCAGCATTTATATGATATCTACACATATTAACTGAATAATAAATATGAATGAATATATAATTTAGATGCTCAAAATGTGTTTAAAATTAAAAATAAGTGATATATTTATTGATCAGTTACTATGTGTCAGGCATTATGTTGAAAGTTTATCATATTAAGAAAAAAAAAGGAAGAAATGTCAAAGCTGATTTGCTCAAGAAGTTTACAATCTATAATAAAGAATAGAAAAGTGCACGTCTGTTACATGTTGAGAAATGTTTTGGGAATGCAAGGGGGAGAGAGAGAGATAGAGGGAGAGAGGCATCATATCTTGTTGGAGTGATGACCAAAGAGCTGGTGGAGGATGCTGCAGTTGAAATAGGTTGAAATAATAAGATTTCAATTATCATTTCCTTTTCTACTCTGAGCTAAATTAGAAGCAAGCAGCTGATGCTCTGGGTAAAAACCATGATCAGGCCAGGTCCATCATGAAGTGCATTTGTGAGATCATTCAGGTCCTCTGTACCGGGTTTCTATATTCCTGGCTTATCAACATTACCACAGAATAGCATTTAACAAGTATTTATTATGGAAAAAAAAATGGTTTAAATGTGAACTGATTTCAGTTTAACTGCTCTAAATTTGTATGTACCTGTCTGTGCCTGGTAACTATATTTTGCCAGCATCTTGGTCTAATAGAAATGGTCATTGAGATATAAATGAACTAGCCCTACTATCTTGAAACAAAAGTCAATAAATATTTTTAGTATTTCTATATGCTTTCGTCTCAGCCTACTTCAACCTAAAACTAGTAAAGACATACTCATTAGCTAACTACTGTCATTTTAGTCTCTATCCTTTTTGACTTCTCTGCATTTATAATTGTCGATTATTCCCTCTGTGTCTTTCTCTCTTTCACTGGCTTCAAAATTCTTCCTGTAGTTTTTGTTTTTCCTGTCTTTAAAAACTTCCTTGTGGTTTCATCAACTAGATTGCAAATGTTGTTATCAAAATACTTATATTCTCATGTCATATCTTTTCCTGGCCAGTCTTATCCTCCTGCATGCTTGTATCTGTTTCTTACAACCCACTGACTCCCAAATCTATATGTCCATTTTAGGATACTCTCCTCAGTGCGAGACCCATGTTTCCAAATGCCAGCCAGATGAGGTCCACTCCATCATTGCTTTTTTTAAACTATATATTCATCATGTGAAATGTAAAACAAAATACTAACATTTCTAACATGAATGTGCCATAGGGTGCCCTCCCAATGCAAACTCTCCAAATATAACTCACCACTTCTGTCCCCAGTCCTGTCTCCGTGTACAGCAATACCCTTGTCCCAAGCCAGCAGCTTCTATCACACGTTTAACAACATTCCATACTCCTTATATCCAATGGAAACCAATTCCTATTGATTGTAATTTATAAATATTTCTTAAATATCTCTTATCCTTACAGTCCTCAGCACCAGTGTGGTAGTTTAGGCATGAGTCACCTCTCTCCCAAACTCTTTTGATGGCTTTTTAACTGATATCCCTGGCCTGCATCCTTCCCTGCCTCCATTCCATCCTTTACACCACTGCCAACAAACGACATCCTTCAAAATACTAATTCTGTAGTCTTCTGTTTAAAATGCATTAGTAGATCCTCAAAACAACAGTTTGAAGTCTAATCTCCTTAGAAAGATATGTAAGTTTAATAAGTTCTTCCTTCTTATTAACATCTGGTTTCTTTCCAGTATCTCCTAAGACTCTTCTGTTCTATAATCCAGCTTTACCAAGAACATGTTTCTCCCCAGTGTCTTCTGCTTCATTCTACTTCCTCTGTCTAGAACATCCATTTTATTTCATCTCCCTAATGAGCCCAGTTCACCCTAAAAAGCCCGAGTCTGTTATTTCTTCTATGAAGGCTTCTAAGTCTCCATTATTTCTTCCTGTATAACTTCAAGTGTGTAACTGTGTGTGTATAATCTCACGTGTATCACCTCACGTGTATCACATTGTATAGGTGATATTTAGCAGTTATCATTTTCATTAAGAATTGAGACCATACAAAATATGTTTTCTAATACTATTGAAATTAGATGAATAACAAAGATATTTAAGAAATCCTCAAATATTTGGAAATTACACAATAGTATTATGAATAAACCTTGAATCAAAAAGAAAGTCAGAAGGGTAATAAAATATTTTGAAATAAATAAAAATGAAAACACAAGATATTAAAATTAGTAGATGTGACTAAAACAGCACTTGGAAGGAAATTCATGTAATGAGATGCTTACATCGCTGATAAGATTTCACCTTAAGAAACTAAAAAGTGAGGATCAATTTCAAGTCAAATCAAATGCAAAAGAAATAACGTTGAGAAAAATTGAGAGAGAAAGACTGAGAGAAAAAAGACAGAGACAGAGAGAGAAATACAGAGAAACAGACACAGAAAAAGAGAGAAAGAAGGGCACAAATATCCAGTACTTGAACAAAACTGAGGACATCACCTGAACTTCTTCAGACTTTTAAAGGACAACTTGGGAATATTAGGAACAACTTAGCAGAGTGATAGAAACTAAAAGAAAGGGTAAAATGGAAATTATAAAAATAAAAATTCAACAAATGTCTTTCAAATTCATTGAAAGGCAAACTACAAAAGAAGAAATAGAACAGTCTTGTAACAATTAAACACACTGAACATTTAAAAACCTTCCAGTGAAGAACAGCACAGATATCTTCATTGGTAAATTGAATTAAACACTTAAGGAAAAATTCTTTGTATATTATTCTAGAATTTAGAGGAGGAGGAAATATTTCCTAACTCATTTTGAAGACAACATTACCCAGACAACAAAATCAGACAAATACTTTCTAAGAAAAGAGAATAACATGCCAATATGCATCATGAACATAGATTTAAGACCCTCAACAAAATATCAGCAAATTGAATCCAGCAATATATAAAAAGAATAATACAATAATACATCATGACTGAGCAGGATGTAGCCTCAAAATGAAAGGCTGTATCCAACACTCAAAAATCAACAATAAAATTTACCAAATACCACTAAAGAAGTAAACATATGATCATTTCAACAGAGGCAGAAAAAGCATTTGCAAAATTTAACATCTACTTATCCATTCATGATAAAAATTCTCTAAGCAAACTAGAAATAGAAAGGAATTTCCTCAGCCTGATAAAGGGAACCTGCAAAGAACCTACTGCAAAAGCCATTCTTTATTGTGCAAAGCTGAATGCATCCCTCCAAAGACAGGTAAAAAGGCAAAAAATGGCCACACCAAACAATCCTATTTAATATTATACTGGAAGTTCTACTCAGAACAATAGAGCAAGAATAAGAAATAAAGGCTTACAGATTGGAAAGCGAAGAATAAAACTCTCTTTATTCTCTATTCATAGATAACAAGGATATCTATGTAGAAAATCCTATAGATTCTACAAAAAACAAAACAAACAAAAACCCCTAGAACTATAAAATGTCCATATAAAGTGTCAATTGTAAAATGTCCATATAAAATATCAATTGTATTTCTGTACACTAGCTATGATCAATTGAAAATTAAAATGTAAAATAAAGTGACCTTTACAACAGCATCAAAAAAGTGAAGCATATCTGTAAATCTTAAACTGTAAGAACTGTTATATTCAGAAGTACAAAATATTGATAAAAGAAATCAAAGAAGTCCTAAATACATGGAGAGATATGCCACGTTCATGGATTTGAAAACTCACATAGTAAATATGTCAATGCTACCCAAATTGATCTATAGTTTTGAGGTAAGCCAAATCAAAATGCCAGCAGGATTTTTCTGTAGACATTGACAAGCTGATTGTAAAATTTATATGGGATAGCAAAGAAGGAGAATAGCTGAATCAATCATTTAAAAGGAAAAAATTAAAGGAATTACACTACTTTATTTCAAGATATCCCATGAAATTACAATAAATAAGACTGTGGAATATTAGCAAAAGTATAGAAATATAGGTAATTGGTATGGAAAAGAAAATCTGGAAGCAGAGCCAGCAATATACAGCCTAGTGATCTTTTGAGAAAAGTGAAATTGAAAATATCTTCAGCAAATGTGGTGGGACAATTAAATATCCATATGGCAAAAGAATATATCTGACCCATAGCTTGCACCATATAAAAAATTAACTCAAAATGCATCATAGACCTAAATATAGAACCTAAACTACATAATTTTGGAGAGAGACTTTACCAAATAATATATAGAGGTGGCACATAAGCACATGAAAATATGATCAACATTATTATTAAGTGCAAATTAAAATTACAGTGTGATACCATTAAACATGTTTTGGAATGCAAAAAAAAAAATGAGTGCTTCTGAGAATGTGGAGCAACTGGAACCTTCATACATTTATGGTGACTTCAAATTTGAAATACAATATTAAAGCTCCTTATAAAGTTAAACATACACTTTACTATATGAGCCAATACTTTTTTACCAAAGAGAAATAACTTATATTCATACAAATCTTATATGTGACTATTTATAGCAGCTTTATAATCTCTAAAAATCTGGAAACAATGCAAATGACTTTCAGTGGTGAATGGATAACCAATTTATGGAATAACCATACAATGGAATACTACTCATCAAAAAAGAGAACCGTTTTTTTCATGAATCGCAAATATATTATTTTAAACAAAAGAACACTTGCTCAAAAGGCTACATGTTATGTAATTCCATTTATATAAAATTCTGGTAAAGGCAAAATTATGGAACAGAAAACTGTCCAGTAATGATTGGAGGGGTTGGGCAATGAAACCATTCAAGATAGATGAGAGGTAAACCTTTCTCTTATAAAGTGGGGGAAGGAGGATTCTGATAGAAGAGGTGAGAAATCTCTGAAAACAGGTGCATTCCCAAGCTGACCACTTTTCGGAGAAGGTACATAGGGACACTGAGGATATGGAAATTGATTACATTAAGACTATTGGATCCCACGTATCTCTTGGAAAATCTTTCTGTAAGTTCAGGACACATGTCGACAAGCTTGATTACCACTACTTCACCATCAGGCTGGCACTTTGAGTAGACAATAAATAAATGCATATTAAATAATCAAGTTCTCCTATCCAAAGGCAAGCATAATTCTGGGTAAGTGGTTATACTTTGGTCTTCCTCAGGAGACCCTGTATTCTTTACCAACAGAAATGGTACCTTATTTATCTTCTATCATTTAAGTCTTGTGCAAAGCCAGAGTGAGCCTCACAAATATATGTATTGAACGAGTGAATCTATAATACTAATGAATTATAATAGAATGAAGCTTGAAATTGTGGTTAGCAATCACAGAAATATGTCATGCACTTACTGAGATCTACAGCTCACAGAACCTTAAATTACATGAAGAATTAATCAAGTCACCAGAAAAAACAAGAGTTCATCACATTACATAGATGTGGTTCATTTTGACATTGTACTTTTCTTTTCAATGACAGTAACTGTTTCATATAACAATGTATTACCTGATTTGTTGCTGCATTTTTTTCCAAGCAATTTCTTAATGGTACAGTAGAGGTCATCAGAGCAGAGACAATTTTTAAATTGGAAATTGCTTTCTGCTAAAGACCGGATACTTAAATTACAGGTTGATGAATCCTTCATCTGGCAGGGGTTGCCTGCATTCACAGTCAAACAAATAACACTCTAGATATTAATCTGAATATAATTTTTGAGGCCTCCTACCCAAGGTACATTAAAGCTTTAAGGAGCCTCCCCCTACCCAAAGCTTTTAACGTATTAATTTTAGTAATTCATTATTAGAGTGAAATTATCTGGTGTTGCTACAGCATGTCCATATAATTGACTTTTCAAGCAAAAACTATTTCTACTGTTTTCTCCCCCAATATTTACTTTCTAAAATAGAATAAAACTTTCTGTATTTTAAAGGAGATTTGTCCCCACTCAGAATGCCAACTTTTTCTCTTTAATAATAATCAAGGCTGCCCTTACACGAGATGACCAGAATGCTCTGTAAACTTAGCTATTTTGTCAGTTTAGCAATTTTATTAGCTGTTTGGTCTTAATCTTATTTTATTTACATGTCATTCCATGATAATAATAAGAGAGAAGCAAGTGGCTCTAAATTTATCATGGAAAAAAATGTGGTCCTGACACTTAGAAAGCACTTAATATTATTGAATAGTGCGTCTTTCATAATTACCAATATTTCATGTTCTGCTTTAATTTAAAAAGCCATATTCATCTACCCAACAATTTTCTTTTATTCATTTTTCTGAATAAAACTACTTGAGTACATTTCATTTGTGTATTTGAGAATATTTCTATTTCAACTTCATGCATGGTATAATTATGCAGATTTACCATTCACTGCAAATGACTTGCTATTTATATACTGAAATCAATAAATGTTATAATTCATGACATGCTGAATGTGATATTTTAAATTGCCTTATAAAATGTAACAAGGAGCTTCATCATCAAAACAAACAACAGACTTTTTTTTGTCATTCTCCTTTATTCTCATCTTAATATTATTATGTTATTTGAGAAAACTTGCAATTGAAATTCTTTTCCTAAACTGTAATGAGAATGTTGGATTAGAGACCTATAACTTTCTTTGGCCTATGAACATTGCATGTACTCCCTTCAAGGGCAGGGAAGAAAAGGAAATCTTGCTCCTTGTCTACATCCTATGTAATTCCTTGAAATCTTGTGGCTGGACAGGAGCTCTGATGTTGGAGATCGTGAATGTTGACATTGTTAGAACTATGCGTGGTTGCCTGTTAACCCAACGCACTCCACCTTACATTTTTGGGAGGTAGAGGAAGCACAGGCAGATAGGAAAGGGTCGTGAGAAGTACATAATTTATTCTTCATGAAATGGTTGGAGTAGCAAAGTGAGTCATGAAAGAATATATTTTTATTTTTCACTTTGGATTTCTCTTACTGAATATTCCAGAAAGTTTATTGGGTTTTTACGGTTTTATCATATTCATTATACAAGTTGATAAAACTTTTTGTTAGTATAAGATTTTTTGCAAAGTTATGTCATAATAATATTAGGTCAATGTCCCCTTACATAATAAGTTTATCTATTTTTAGTGAATGGAGTCTTACTATAATGCTCTCATTCAATATATATTCAGTTACTTGATATATTCAGTACTTTTTTTTCTGTTAAACAAATGACAGTGACTTTCCAATCTTCATATTCTCTACCCATTGGGCCTCCTCTCAAATGTTTAGAATGTAGGACTAGTTAAAAATAAAAATATGTTTTAACTTGTTCTTGACACAGTTGGAATGGAAAATAGTGTATAGGTTGCAAAAATATAAAACTCATGTTATGTACGTGCAAATAAATAATGTGTTTGATTATGACAAATGTTATCCTCCTATGTTATCCTGACATAGTAACATATAAGCAAAAGAACATTTTATTTGAAAAATTGTTGCCATGCTTCTGAGAGGCATGTGTATAATTGTAACATTGGTGAGATAAGTAAAAGAATAATCTGAAATCCTGCATGAAGTTGCCTGCAGTGTCAATGCATTAGGGCCCTTGAGTAATTTAAAAACAGCCTTTTGTATCTAAATTCACTAATAAGTAATTGTAGGCAAATCACTTGAATACCAAGTTTAAGTAAGGTATTTAGAGAAAAAACTTAGTTCCTAGGATAGTGAAAGAAAAGAACAAATTCTATTTTTATCTCTGTAAAAAGAAATTGAGTGTGTTTAAACTTTTTATGTTAGTATAGAGCGTGTTTTACCTGACACATTGCAGGCATCTTCCATTATTCTCCAGTCATGTTTACATCCATCTGCATCACTTAGGCAGAGTTCTCTTAAATATGTGCAATCAATGGTTTGGGAAGTGGACTCATTGTCCAAGCATAGCCCCAAGGCTTGAATAACAACAATAACAGAACAACAAAAACAACAGTAATATGGCAGTTATTTACCTCAAAACTAAGTTATTAATGATCAAGACCAGAATTATGAAAACTGAAATGTGATAAAATCATTACAAGTCTGGAATGGATCTTAACCTCCCCTCTAGCTACAGATCTCTGTTTCTCTTATATAAGATTCTTAAATAAAAAGTCTGTATTTGCCCTCTTTCTTTCTTACTGCCTATTCATTTCTCAACTCATAATTTATTGTTATTTCTATTTCTCCATTGAAACTACTTTAAAAAATGCTCCAATCATCTCCATAATATCAAATTTAATAGTTTTAAGACTTCATCTTGCTTACTTTTATCATTGGGCATTTCGTTGTCATTTTGTTCTTGAAACTCTTTTCTTTTGGCAACCAACCCTCTCTTCTAATTCTCTTGATGCTTATTCATTTGATATTTTCTGAACACAGTTAGAATTCTTCCCAGGATCCTCTTACTTTTCTATTAAAGTATATTTGAAGCTTAGGTTCTGTCCTCAGACTTTTCTTATTCTCATTTTATACCCTTTCTGTGGACTATTCCAGGTACTTATGGTCTTAACTAAAATATCTAGACTGATGATTCTCAAATATCTAATTCAATCCCGTTATTTTCCAGTTTTCCAGTTACAGATGATGTTATCTCTACCTAAATGTTCCAGACACACTTTCAGACAATATTATCATCAGTATTGTCCTGCTCATCACCACTCCCTGCTGGACCATCCTACTTCGTCAGCAATTTCACCATTCACAATGTCACCCACACTGGGAACCTTGGGTTCATGATAGGCTCCTTTTCTATCCTCAGTTTTACTCTCCCATATCCACTCTTGTATAGTTCATTGATTCTCATTTTGAATATTTGACCAACTCACCAGTTAGTCAGTCTGCCTCCAGTTCTATCTTATTCAGGTAGGTTCTTTACACCCCCTAATCTGCCTAATGTACCATTCTAGTCCTGCTGTTTCTCTGTTTCATCCTTTGGATGGTTCCTGTTAGCATGACTCTCCTATTCTTCATCATGTGCAATCTGGAGGTCCTCGAGCATTTATAGTTTCTCAGATGCTCCATGCTGCCTTGTACCTCTGAGCATTTACTGTATGTCACTCCTTTTCTTTTTACTCTGGAATAACCCTTTTTTTGTCATTTAAGACTCGACAAAATAATTACCTATTTTTAGGGAAACTTTCCCTGAATTCAATACCTGTTTTCCTACATTCAAATTGAATTCAACACCCCTCATCTGTTTCACCACAATCTTGGGAATTTCCCAACTATAGCATTTATTGCTCCATAATGAAATTGTATATTTATTTTTGTCTTTACCACTGGGTACTGGGGTTTTACTCAGCAGGCATTAATTCATGATCGTATCCCTATCATCAACACAATGATGGATCATACATATTCAATTAATGCATGTTGACTTAACCAACTTGAATCGTTCTTTATGGATGAGTTATATATAAATAACTCTTAATATTCAATAAATATAACACCTTCCAGATATTTACAAGTTATTTTGGGTAGAAGAGAAAAGGTTCCAGCAAGTTTTTTAAAATATCGAGAAAGTAGCAATGTTAATTTAGTATATTGTACCAATTACTCAAACTAATTCTGCAAGCATACAAACTGACACTTGCTTAATCAATCCATAGAAAAATATGGAAATTACAATTGAGTTCTAGAGACAGTATATTAACTATAATCAAGAGACCTCAAGCTATGTCTTAATAAGAGCCAAATTATTTGAATTTTTAAAAAGATGATGTTATTATGAACGACTTGTCACAACATAGAGTTATAGGCTTCAAGTAAAGCCACAACTTCTTTAAAAAAAAAAAATCTTACCTCTTTCCAAACCTCTTCTCCTAAGGAGAATCCATGAAAACTGATTGGATCATATACTACTGGCTGAGTCACTGTATTTGGAGATTAAGCCCATATGTGTGACTTGGTCACATTTTTCTTGTTGAGGGCTAGAGTGGAAATTGACATATCAGCTTTCTGTGTTTTCATGTGTTCATGGATAACCTCATCTAGCCAAGCTCCTGTTCTAGGTTAGCAAGCCTAAAGAAAGAGAAAGAGCCACTTCCATTCTGGCCCAAGGTTACTTATTTCAATCCAGCTTGCCAAAAATCCTGAAGTAGGAATTTCATGTCAGAAAGTCAATTTATAAGCAACTAGAGTTTCATTTTTCATTGATCACTATTATCTTGTGAATACTTCTCTCGGGAAGCTTATAGGTGACGGTCTCCTGTGTATATCATCAAACCTCACTTGTATCTCAGTGCAATGATCATTAATGAATTCTACATATTATCTTTCCCAAATGTGTTTTATTTTCTTTCATATTTAAAATTTTAGGTTGAATAATCATCTTGATTGTTTTACGTGATTTTCCACACCTTCCACTCAGAAGAAATACTGAATCAAGTAGGAAAACCACTTCAATGATTTAGCCGAGAAAAATCAAAATAACTTCAGCTTTCCAGAATCTTACCCATTCCTGACTATGATTTCTGGCCATGTATTTAAGCCAGGAGTTTTCAAGGATCATCTTGAAATGCCAAGTGAAAAACAGGTTCTATTTTAAAATAAATAAGATGGAGAATATTGCACATTTTATCACCCTTTAAAGATGTATAAGACTCATTAGGCTATTAAATGCTTTGTTTTTAAAATTCACTATGTCTCACATTTCTTTGGCTGCAGAACTTTCCCGCATCACAAAGCCTATTTAAATGATGTTGAACAAATATTCTGAAGCACACACTATGGGAAATATTGATTAAATCTATCAAATAGCACAATTTTGACCCTAAAAGTGTTAGGTATGATTTCCCTTATTCATGCAACCTAGTGCCTAGGTTAATTTAGAAGTGAAAGTTGAAAATAAGAGGCCATCATTACCTTTTCAATGGGGGCCATAATGAGGTTGTAATTTATTTTGTGTTTCATTATATTGCTGCCTGATCTACAAAAATTAAAGTTTCCTAGATTTCTCCTTATTATAAATGACAGAAATAAGGAAACATTATTAGCAATAAATGCAAGGAACAAAACTTTGAATAACAATTACTTAAACCCCCCCAAACCTGAAAGTACATAAATGATTTCTTCTTTCTTGCCTTTATTTTCTTTGCCTAGATTTGTTTTGACTTCCAACGTAATTTGAAATAAACTTCTTTGTTTTCTTGCCCACAAGTGTACCTTTATTCATCACTATCTATTAGCAGAGAGTAAGCAGAAAATATACTGGCTTTGTTTTAATGAGTAAATTATTAATATTCAGCTACAATTATAACTATCCCTTTTTTCTGAATGCAATTTGTAGATTCTACTGCATGCTGATGAAAATATAAATAGCTTCTCCAATAACACATATAGCAAGTAGATCTTCATAGATTCTACTTTTAAGTATACATTATTTTTTACTAACATCTTACAATGCATTCACACTACCCAAGACAAGAGAGATAAGTTCACACTTTATCTCTAGGTTACAAAAATTGACTGAAATGTGAAGAAGCATTTGATGTCGTGTTGTGTTACTCTACTAACTGCCTCCTTCTTATTAAATATTAACACCTAAAATCAGGGAAATTGAATGGTTTAAATTAATCTCATTTCAATTTAATACCAAAGAATAGATAATAATTCAAAATTTGTCATCTTGTAACTTGTAAATAGGTACTGGAAGGTTTCATTTCTAAAAGGCTCTAGTACAGATGTCAATTCTATAAATCCTGATCAATTACTTAAAGTGATTGGATTATTCTATACATAAAAAAGAAACAACCTGAGCTGTTAATGCAATTCTCACATTGTGCATTTTCTATAGAGCTATAAATGAGTAAAAGTAGGTGTATATTTTTGCAAAATTAAGAAGCTATGTTAAAGTATAAATTTGTAATTAATACTTTATATTATAAACATTTGTTAGCTTGAAAGTTAAGTGACAGGAGACAGCATTTGGCTCACTGAGAATTGGTGTTATGAATTCAGATAAACCGGAAGCATAATTCACTTACCGAAGAAAATGAAAACTATCATGGTAGCCAACTTGGGGCTGTTCACCTAGAAGAAAAGCAGATGTCTTTTTCCAACCGCCTTCTTAACAGTAACTATCCACAATAAGGCTTCAGCTTCTACTCCTGCTTCCTAAAAACATCACTGATTCAAGTCGGCTTCCTGTCACCACTTCCTCACCAATCTTTCCTGAGCTGTGAACTTTCCTAACTAGGTCCAAATTCAATTATTCTCTTCTGAGTGTACTGATCTCAGATATTATGCTTCCAAGAAAGCCCAAGAGCCAGATACTAAGAAATGATACATACTCTGTGCAATCAGGAAAAAGGTTGGGTTTTTTTCCATTCAACTAGAATGCTAAACTGTGTTTGTACACGCCTCCCAACTACAACTCAAAGTTTTCCTAGACACTTGAGAATGCTCAGTTTGTACTTCATTAATTAGCATCATTCAGGCAATCTTATATCTTTGAGGATAGGAAAAAGGAGAAAAGGCATAAGCAAAGCCCAGGAAAACGTATGGGGAATTCAAGTTCCACTAGGATCAAACCAGTGTACTTCATCTTTCCAAACAAGAAATGTTCTTTACAGGTGCCCCAAACCCCAGTGTGCCTAAAACTTGTGCTGCTCTAGCCACAGTTCCTCTAACACTTCAAATAGGGCAATGTGTACGAAATGACTTCTCGACATTTGCCACTTGACACTATTTTTCTGAGTTTCAATGAGAGGCATTGCTATGATCTGAAGATCTGTGTCTCCCCAAATTCATATGTTAAAATCCTAAACCCCAGAGGAGATGGTATTAGGTAGAGCATTTGGGGGTTACTTAAACCGTGAGGTGCAACCCTCATGAGTGGGATTAATGTTTTAAAAAAAGAAACTCCAGGAAGTCCCTTGCTCTTTCCACCTTGTGAGGACACAGAAGTTGTCAGCTATGAATTAGGAAGAGGGTCTTCGTGAGACCGTGACTGTGCTCGCAGCTTGATCTTGGACTTCCAGTCTCTGGAACTGTGAGAAATAAATTTCTGTTATTTGTAAGCTACCCAGTCTGCAGTATACTGTTATAACAGCCTTAGTGGACTAGACAGGCAGTATTTATCTCCTCTTACTTAGATTGTGCTCTTCTTCACCAGAATCTAGAACACATCATCTACCTGGGGGCAGCCTGAGGCTTCGACTTTTAAAATAGCCTGAGACATTTTTGAAATGAACGCTTAGGAAGTAAAAAAATGCTGCATAACAGGAAATTAAGAAAAGACAGGCATGGATAACTGACTATCTTGAGATGGGGGAGGGTCATTTGTGTGAACGAAGTTACACAATGAGAGAGTTGTTGATTGCAATTGTCCATATTTAATTTACACTAGAAAATAAGTTATAGCGTATTTTGTTTTCAGAATGCATGATGGAAAAGTACAGACTCTGTAGTCCAACAAACTGAAATTATAACCCTATTTTTCTCTGTAGGTGTATGTAAATGACTTTCCATCAGAAGTTATTTATATTTACTCTGTAAAATGGGCTGACTGTATCCATGGTTACTATAAATGTTAAATATGTATATGAGGTTTATATTACAAGAGATAAACAAATGGCAGTTATATTGCACCCACTGGCTTAGTTATTATTTAACCAATAATTATAATGTCATAAAATTAATCAATTATTTCCTTGAGTCACTAAGCTTATTTTATAAATTGTTGAGATAGTTATTCTTTTTGATATAAGATGACTGAAAATGGCTTAAGCTCAAGAAAGATTTGGTGGCTCTGTTGGTTTGCAAACTGGTCCCTTACACAAAGGGCAAGGACAGTCTGAAAAAAGGGGCAGATCGCTCCAGATAGGTAGGTATCAGATTTAAATAAGCAAAGGAACTTACATACAAGGAACTTGTTTGGGATGAACAATAGACAATTAGATGTTCACACCCACCCACCAGAATCTTAAAATTTTATAGAGAGACCTTAACTGGTTTCAATCATGTGCTCCATCCAGATGGTCTCAACCACACAGAGCTCTCTCAAGGCTGAGTCCTTCAGAACAGCCCCACTGTGGGAACAGTGGACAGAACTTACATTTGGAGGACAGAGAAGGCAGGAAGGATCTTCCAATTGCCTGGGTCCAGCTCACAGATCAAACTGCAGTAATACCCCCTGGATGACCTCCTCCAAGAGGTTCTGTTAGTTGAAGAGTCCAGTGGTATAGCTGATTTCCTGCATGTTTTAAACCTTCGAGGTCTGAAGGGCTTGCCCTTCTGCCTCTGAGCTGCTTTCTTCTGTCGGCTCCATTCACAGGCAGCCTCTTTCCTCTTGATGGAAGATGCTGTCAAGCGTTCAGCCTGCATCTTTCTCTCTTAGAAGCCAGAGTGGGAAGTGGGGCTCTTCCCATTAGTATTCCAGAATTGAGTCACATCAGTTCTAGATGGGCCCCACATCCATCAATCTTGCAAAGCAGAACCGGTTCCACTTTGTGCCCAGCATCATAGAGGCAGTTGGAATCGGCCCTACTGAACCCACAAAAACTGATGGCAGGAGAGGGATGCATTACCAAGGAAAATTGTGGTGTTAGGAGCCACATGTGAAGGAATCCTGGGTAGGAAAAAAAAAAAACAAACATACTCAGTAAAGCATATAAATGTTGCATTTATGTGGGGCTACCACAAGAAAAATTAACTGATGAAACAAAAGAAAAGAATACCAAAATACTATTTCCTGTTCAAAGAAGCTCGGTTATAACTTTCTGGAGAGTGGTGCTATGCAGAACTGAATGCAGGGCATAGGGTGAATGGCACTAGTCTTTCCCCAACAGGTACAGCTGCTGAGGCCTATTGCTTACAGGTATAGAAAGCATCTGTGGTCATATTTCTGCTTAATTCCAAATAATAATTGTCAGCTGTGTCACCATCTAAAGCAGGGATTTTTAGCATTTTTTTGTGCCATCAATCTCTTTTCTCCATAGACTTCCCCCTCCTTAGAATATTTTTAAAGGCAGTTTCTTTTTAAAAAAGGTATTACTTCAACAAGGACCTGCTGTATAGCACACAGAATTCTACTCAATACTCTGTAACAACCTGTATGGGAAAATAATCTGAAAAAGAATAGATACATGTGTATGTATAACTGAATCACTTTGCTGTACACCTGAAACTAACACAACATTATAAATCAACTATACTCCAATATAAAATAAAAACAATTTAAAAATGCATGAAGATTGTAAATAAAGGTACTAAAAAGAAAATTACTCACATGAAATATATTCATCAAAATATTTTTAAACACACTTGGGACAAAGTGATACATATGCTTATTTATTGAGAGCAAATATCAAGATCCAGGCAGATCTAATAAGACTGTAATTTCAGTGTATTGATGACCATAGATACTAATTTGAGATATTTTCCATTAATGCACTATTATGTAAAAATATCTGTAATTTCTCTTTGTGACAATACAGCACAAGAAGTACTGAATTTTAAATTAGAGTTTAGTAAAAATAGAATACAATTTTGCCCCAAGCAAATGTACAGACACACCAGATTAATAAACAGTACCTTCAACTCAATTATTTACTGAAGTGGAAACTGGCAATTGAATCAGAATATTTTAGAGGTGAGAAAAAATGATAAAAAGATCAGTTTCAGTAGTTTCCAGTGATAATGGGTGTGTGATTTTAACATGTATTCTGTTTTGAATAAAATGCTCTCAAATAACTGAATCAGAAAAAAAATAGAGTTGCTCTGGTTGAAATTTGGGTGGCAAGCCCCAAGCTCTGGTCAGGGGGCTTTGCATCACCATCCACAGCTGCCATTGAGGCATCCAAAGACTCCAGAAGGCCTGTTCAAAAATCACCTATCTCACTTACCTGTTTGCAAATTTTTTGTCATATAAAGAATCCATTCTCACAATAGTTAAATGAAATACATTAGACCTCGAGCCTCATCACTGGGCAGAAAACACTATGATTTCTATCCAACCAACACTTACTAAAAGCCTACGTAGAGCTCTATGAAAAAATAAAACTGAGGCATGGTCCCTAGTTTCATGGATCAGATAAACCAGGGTGCAGAAGAAACTACATATAAAGAAAGAAATAAAAATTTGTTAACAAAATAAAAACATAGTAAATGAGTGAAAAATCAATATATTAGAAGACATTTCTTTTTGGAGCATAAGACAACTACTTTGTGTTTAATGACATTTGACTCCCCCCACCCTGCCCCGGAAAAAAAACACCCTTGCATTTGTATTTGTCTACTTAAAATTTTGTAAGATGCTTATTTCTGGAGGAAAGAAAAAAATCTGAACAGTCTCAGATTTAGAGTCAACCTGAAATTGAGAGCTCTGGAAAGAGTCTCTATGTAGAATATAGAAAATAGAATATATGTAATATAACACACACATACACAGAGTGATGAGTTACTTAGCTATAAAGCCTGGAAACAGCGTTCTAAGACACTTGTTAATAAAGGAAGACATTATCCAGTATTTGGGGGGAAAATATCAGAGAGTCTCTCTGCCTGTTCCTGGAGAGTCTCAGTAGAAAAGAAAAAGAAAAAATAGGTCAACTTGCTGATGTACTTAATCTCCTCACAGTGAACTGATCTCCTCACTTACAAACTGGTGGAAAATGGCCATGAGCGGGGGGAACAGGTTGGGGAGAAGCTGAGACACAATAAAAATGGGCCTGTGAGGTATACTAGGGGGGAACTCAGGTGAACTAATTTCACTGAAACTCATGGTGGGTGGGGAAATAGACAAATGACCAAATGACAGACAGCCTTTATGCCTTGCCAAGGAGACCAGAATTTATTCACAGAGAAAAGGGAAGCCACTGGTAAGTTGTTGTTGCTGTTTTTTTTTTTTTTTTTTGCGGTACGCGGGCCTCTCACTGTCGTGGCCTCTCCCGTCGCAGAGCGCAGGCTCAGCGGCCATGGCTCACGGGCCCAGCCGCTCCGCGGCACGTGGGATCCTCCCGGACCGGGGCACGAACCCGCGTTCCCTACATCGGCAGGCGAACCCTCAACCACCGCGCCACCAGAGAAGCCCTACCACTGGTGAGTTTTAAAAAGGAAGCAACCAGGTTAGTATTTTGAAACATTGTCTCAGCAATACTACGGAAGATGGTTTGGAAACAGGATAATTACCAGTTATGAGGTTATTTCAGTAGATTAGGAGAGACGTGGGTAAGGCCTGAACTAAAAAGTAATGGCAATGGAGAGGATACGGTAGATTCAAATTATTTAAGGATTTGGAACTTACAGGATGTGGGGACCATTTGAGATGCAGAAGGGATGGGAAGGAGGAACCAAGGAGGAGTCCATGCTTCCGGTTTGTGGCTTGGTGTTGGTTGTTAACATGTACGCAGGCACTTGACTCACAATTCAATGCTCTAAATACAATATAATTGTGTCCATTGGTAGAATTTTGTCCATTGAAGAGGTTAAACATTAGCATGAAACAACAGTACTATATATAAAATAGTCAACAGGGACCTACTGTATAGCACAGGGAACTCTACTCAATAATCTGTAATAACCTATATGGGAAAATAATCTGAAAAAGAATTGATATATGTATATGTATAACTGAATCACTTTGCTGTACACCTGAAACTAACACAACATTGTAAATCAATTACACTCCAATATAAAATAAAAATTAAATTAAAAAAAAAGAATGAAACAACAGTTCCAATGAGCTATGTGCACATGTTATTAGGGAAGACAGGCTGGCTGTCCCCAACAGGATCAAAACAGCTCCACCAGATAGCATCACCTTGGGAGATATTGTTGAACAAGTTCTGGCTCTTTGTCTAAAGGGATCAAGACTAGATCCATCCTTTAGGACTTCACTAACAATAAAAAAATATCTGAGAAACGGAAATATTAATCATATTGCCAATTGCTTTATTTATAAAAAGAAATCTAACTGGTGGCCATTGTATTTTGTTTGTGTAGCATGTCAACAGGGGAAAGCCAACAGATGAAAAGAGATTTTGATTAAAGGGTATTAGATCTATAATTAAATCTATATAGACTTAATATTTAATGACATCAGGTTAGAAAAGCCCCCTTGTATCACTGTTAATGATAATGAGGTGTATGTCACATTCTTGCTATTTTTGGGTAAATTAATCTCCTCAACCATAAGCATCCTAGCTGGCTCACAGTGCTACCTCTTCGAAATAAAACTGAACATCTCTCCAACACTGTATCTTGTTGACGTTTTATTTTAAGTTTTGGGAGAATAATCTTTCTTTCAAGCTCTTGGGAAACAACATTATAGTTATATAATGTTCTAATAATATCTTCTTCTTTGACACAGATAATTTATACATTTTTATAGTAAAACATCTCTTAGAATTGACCTAATATAAGGGTCAAATCATGTCCTTTCCTACAAAAATGTATTCCATGCAAGGTTTTATCTATAAAGCAGCTAATATTCCTATCTGAAGACAGCAGTTCTATATCCAACTCTGAACTGTTCTGGAACTTCTATTAATTGAGTTTGATTTTTCAGGAATTTGTGGCACCTCTAAAAACTATAAAGACTAACCGTTGACAAATATCCTTAATTCCTTCAAATTTCCTTTTCCTAACTTCATATCTGCTCTCTGCTTCACATTTCATATTAATAATAGAGCCTATTGCACATTCTAATCATTCCGGGAAAAAGGTCACGTGCCTGCTGATTCAGCAAATTTATTATTAAATGAAGAAGGTACCACTTGTTATCAGATGACTTCAACATACGTTTATGTTTAAATTTAATATTTTCTTCCTTTATGATAGGACTTAGTAGTTTTTGAAATGTGGTCATCTGCTGTGCAGAGATCGCCCTCTACAGAGGTGAATGCTTGAGAATAGAAGATGTTTTCTGCTGAATTAGACTGGATGATTTTGTAAGGTCAAATCCCCCAGGGAAGAAAGGCTCTGGACACCCCATGAAAGAGAATGCTGGCAATAACATTCAAGGGTCTACTATTTTTAATATGTTGTTGAGGCCAGTGGAGACATTTTTATACTATTTAAGTTTCCTTCTTTTCCTTTACAAGGTACAATTTTTTTCATTTTATAAGATTTGGTACTTATGTATAGCATTTGAAAAACAACAAATAAAAATATCTTTATTTAAATCACACAGAGATAGCCACTATTTTATCTCTTGGTGTATTTTCTTTAAATGTTTTACTTTTTTTATTACCATTAAAGCATCATTGCTATCATATTTGTATACACTTTTGTAATTTAAATGTTAATAATATCTGTCATTTTTTCTGACTGTAAATGTCAAGAAAAAAAGCCACAATGATCCTACTACATATGGGTAACACGTAAATATTTGGTTATATTTCTTAGTTTTTTTTACATATATACATATATACCTTATATACCATCCCTCTCTCTGGATCTCCTTATTCCCTAGGACACCACTTTTTTGAGCAATAAAGTATTTTTTAATTAAGGCATGCACATTAGTTTTTTATTTAACATCTTTATTGGAGTACAATGTAAACATAATGCTATTGCACACATAGACTACAATATAGTGTAAACATAACTTTTATATGCACTGGAAAACCAAAAAAATATTGTGACTTGCTTTATTGTGATATTTTCTTTGTTGCTGTGGTCCAGGGCAGGGGTCCCCAACCCCTAGGCTGTGGAGTGGTACCGGTGCGCGGCCTGTTAGGAATCAGGCTGCACAGAAGGAGGTGAGTGGCAGATGAGCCAGCGACTCTTCATGTGCCGCTCCCCATCACTCCCATTACCGCCTGAGCCATTCCTCCCCCAACCCTGGTCCGTGGAAAAATTGTCTTCCATGAAACCTGTCCCTGGGGCCTAAAATGTTGGGGACCACTAGTCTAGAGTATCTCTGAGATATGTATTTAATCATCTACCAGTAACTCAAGTAAAATGAGGACAGAAAACTGATTTAGCAATGTGAAGGTCATAAGTGATGATAATAAGAGGAGTATTTTGGGGGCAAAAATCTAGATGGAATAGATTCAGGGTAAAATGAAAGCAGAATAATTTTTGGTAATAGGTATTTCCTCTTTCAAGGAAATTTACTATACAATGAAGCAGAGAATTGGGACAGTATCTGGAGAAGAATGTGAGGTCAAAGGGGATATATTGGAGATATTAGATTATCTTTGTTCTACCCTAAAGCACTTTTCCTAACTGCAAATAAAAATCAAATAACTTTTTGGGTCACATCTATAATATAACTGGCTGTTTCTTACAGCCCTACTGTCTCTAAATTAGAAGCACCTCACTGAAGCTAGCTTTCTCTTCCCATGTGTGGTATTACTCCTAGTTTTTCTTTCTCATCCATATTCTACATCTGTCTGTTGCTTTTACTGGAATAGTTAATATATCATCTTAACCAGATCATCTTATCTTCACTTTCCTTTAATTCCTTCCTGAAAAGGACTTTGTCTAATTAATGAAGTCATCATAAAAAAACTTTTCCAACAGCTTTTTTCCCCCTCCTATTATAGATTTCTAAATAAATTCAACTTCTCCATTGATACAAAGTTCATTTCCAGTTCATATTTCCCTATAGTTGAATTACTACAAATAGAGCCTGGGATTAATGGTATTTGAACCCAAAGCTTCCATGTCATGTGGTCCTTTGTTCATTGAGAGGCTCAGAGCAAACTTTCCTCCTGAGGCCACTGCACTGCCTTTTTCTGCAGAGTATTAGTTTCCTCTCCTTTTATTTTCCCCCATTTTCTCATAACCTGGCATTTTTCTTCATGTTTCCAATTCATTATTTCTTCTATTAGTATGTAAAAACCACTCCAAAACTTAGTGTTTTAAAACAGCAATAATTATTTACTGTATCTTACTGTTCCTGTGGTTCAAGAGTTGGGAATAGCTTGGCTGGGTGGTTCTGGTTCAGGACTCCTTTGAGGTTGCAGTCAGACTGTCATTTCAAAGGGATGCTCTCGAAGCCTCTTTGTCACTTGTCTGGAGTCTGAATTGGGAAGCCTTGAACAGCTGGGATTTCTTGAACATAGATTTTGTCCCTATGTAGTTTCTCCACGTGGTCTCTTGAGAAGAGTAACTTCAGGATAGCCAGGCTTCTTACATGCCAGTTCCAGGTTCCCGCTGCACGTGTCCTGAGACAGTCAGATGGAAGCTGTGATGGCCTTTCATGAGTCTGCCTCTGAAATCATGCAGCCTCACTCCCCCTGCATCCTATTGGTCCAGGCAGTTGCAAAGTTTTGCTTAGTTTCCAGGGGAGAAAACACAGACGCCCACCTCCTGATGGAGGAATGTCAAGGCAGCAGTGTAAAAACAGCACGTGGAATTGGAAATATATTGATGCAGCCATCTCTGAAATGTTATCTGAAAGCCGATCTCCTTTCTTTTCAAATCTTGTTCCTCCTTCTAATTATTGCCTTATGCTTCAACATACTCTCCATTCGTGAATGATTTTCTTATTTTCTTTATTCTCCTGGGTTCATTCACTTCCTTGCCTCCCACCCCGAAGCTAATGCTAAGGAATTTTTTTCACACATTTTAGTACCCTCAGATGCCTTCTACTTGTGATCCCAAAACACACTAAACATGTCAATCTCCAAATCAAATGATCTCTGCTTCTGCACTACTGAATCTTTCTAGAGAAAACTACATTACTGTGTTTTCTGGCATCATCATCATTATTATTAATTTTCACTCTCAACCAAAGTTTTTGACACTGCCAAGCAGTACTCTTTGTCAACTAGTTAAAAATATTCCCATTCATTCTGAATGAATATGGTAAGCCCAGAGTAGAAATGGCTTGTGTTTCATCCAGCACATCATCCATGGAGGTTTCATGAAGAGGTTTATGTGGAAGAAGCAAGCCAAAGAATTCTCTTTGTAGTACCAGTCACTAGAAATGTTTATTTCATAAGGAAGAATATTGCTATGTTCAGATGTATGAAACACATTTAGATTGATGTAGCCCCACTTGTTAATTGTTGCTTTTGTTGCTTGTGCTTTTGGGATCATATCCAAAAAAACTATTGCCAAGACCAATGTCAAGGAGCTTCTTCCCTAATTTTCTTCTGGGATTTTTATGGTTTCAGATCTTATATTTACATCTTTAATTCATTTTGAGTTAATCTTTGTGAGTGGTGTAAGATAGGAGTTCAATTTCATTTTTCTGCCTGTGGTTATCCAGTTTCTGAGCACTATTTGTTGAAGAAGCTATCCCTTCCGCATTGAATAATCTTGTCAAATATCAGCTGAGACATCTTTTAGTTCTTTACTGTGTAATAATTGAAATTCACTCATGCAGATGTATCAGCATTGCCCACTTTAAAAAGTCACTAGTATTAAAAGTAGGATTTTACTCTTGTCAAATCTTTCTTGGCTTTTTTTTTTTTTTTTTTTTTTTTTTCAGTACGCAGGCCTCTCACTACTGTGGCCTCTGGAGCACAGGCTCTGGATGCGCAGGCTCAGTGGCCATGGCTCACGGGCCCAGCCGCTCCGCGGCATGTGGGATCTTCCTGGACCGGGACACGAACTCGTGTCCCCTGCACTGGCAGGCGGACTCTCAACCACTGTGCCACCAGGGAAGCCCCCTTTCTTGGCTCTTAATATCTATTCTGCCTGTGGTTATCCAGTTTCTGAGCACTATTTGTTGAAGAAGCTATCCCTTCCGCATTGAATAATCTTGTCAAATATCAGCTGAGACATCTTTTAGTTCTTTACTGTGTAATAATTGAAATTCACTCATGCAGATGTATCAGCATTGCCCACTTTAAAAAGTCACTAGTACTGAAAGTAGGATTTTACTCTTGTCAAACCTTCCTTGGCTCTTAATATCTATCCTCCTTTGTAAAATAAATTACTTTGAAATTCTAAATATATATATATATATATATCAGTTGACTGTATGTGTGTACGTTTATTTCTGAACTCTCTATTCTGTTCCAATGATCTGTATGTCTGTTATTATGTCAGTACTGTATTGTTTTGATTACTATAGCTTTGTAATATAGTTTAAAATCAGGAAATGTGATGTCTCCAGTTTTGTTCTTCAGAACTGCTTTCACTATCCAGGGTCTTTTGTGTTTCCATACAAATTTTAGGAGTTTTTTTTTTTTTTTTTTTCTATTTCTCTGAAAAAAATCAATGGAACTTTGATAGGGATTGCATTGACTGTATAGATGGTTTTGGGGTAGTATGAACATTTTAACAATATTAATTCTTAATTCATGATCACATACATCTTTCCATTTGTTTGTACCTCCTTCAATGTCTTTTATCAAAGTCTTGAAGTTTTTATGGTACATATCTTTCACTTTCTTGGTAAGTTTAGTCCTAATATTTTATTGTTTTTGATGCTGTTATGAATGGGATAATTTTCTTTATTTCTTTTTCAGATGTTCTGCTGTTAGTGCATAGAAACACAACTGATTTCTATATGTTGATTTTGTATCCTGCAACTTTATTGAATTTGTTGATTGGTTCCAACAGTTTTTTCTTTGAATCTTTAGGATTTTATAAGCTCCTATCATCTGCAAATAATGACAATTTGATGTCTTCCTTTTCAATTTGGATGCCTTTTATTTCTTTTTTAAAAATTTTATTGGAGTTGATTTACAATGTTGTGCTAATTTCTGCTGTACAGCAAAGTGACTCAGTTATATATATATATACACATATATCCACTCTTTTCTAGATTCTTTCCCCATATAGGTCATTACCGAGTATTGAGAAGAGTTCCCTGTGCTATACAGGAGGTCTTTATTAGTTATCTATTTTCTATATAGTAATGTATATATGTCAACCCCAATTTCCCAATTTATCCCTCCCCCTCCCTGCTTGCTTTCTCCCCTGGTAACCATAAGTTTGTTTTCTACATCTGTGACTCTATTTCTGTTTAGTAAATAAGTTCATTTGTACCATTTTTTTAGATTCCATATACAAATGATATCATGATATTTGTCTTTCTCTGTCTGACTTACTTCACTCACTATGACACTCTCTGAATTCATCCATGTTGCTGCAAATGGCATTTCGTTCCCCTGCATCGGCAGGTGGACGCGCAACCACTGCGCCACCAGGGAAGCCTGCATTTCACTCTTTTATATGGCTGAGTATTATTCCATTGTATAGGATGTACCACATCTTCTTTATCCATTCCTCTGTCAATGGACATTTAGGTTGCTTCCATGTCCTAGCTATTGTAAATAGTGCTGCAATGAATATAGGAGTGCATGTATCATTTCAAATTATGGTTTTCTCTGGATATATGCCCAGGAGTGGGATTGCAGGATCATATGGTAGCTCTATTTTTAGTTTTTTTTAAAGAGCCTCCATGATGGCTCTTTAAATGGCTGTACCAATTTACATTCCCACCAACAGTGTAGAAGGGTTCCCTTTTTCCACACCCTCTCCAGCACTTAACTGTAGATTTATTTTTATTTTTATTTTTATTGAAGCATAGTTGATTTAAGAGATTATCATACTAAGTAAAGTCAGAAATAAAAGAATGTTTGTAGATATTTTGATGATGGCCATTTTGACCAGTGTAAGGTGATACCTCATTGTAGTTTTGATTTGCATTTCTCTAATAATTAGTGATGTTGAGGGTCTTTTCATGTGCTCTTTTGCCACCTCTATGTCTTCTTTAGAGAAATGTCTATTTAGATCTTCCACCTATTTTTTGATTGGGTTGTTTGTTTTTTTGATATTGAGCTGCATGAGCTGTTTGTATATTTTGGAGATTAATCCCTTGTTGCTTCATTTGTGGATGCCTTTTATTTCTTTATTTTTGCTGATTGCTCTGGCTAGGACTTCAAGTACTATGTTGAACAAGAGTGGTGAGAGTGGGTATCCTTGTCTTGCTCCTAACCTTAGAGGAAAAGGTTTCAACTTTTCACCACTGACTATCCCTTATGGGTTTCTCATATATGGCATTTATTACATTGAGGACTTTTATCATGAAAGGATGTAATATTTTACAAATGCTTTTTCTATTTTATTGCTCAGCCCATTTCTTTTCATCTTTATTTTCCTTTGTTTTTAGATCTTAGTTTAATTGTAATTTTACTTTAAGTAATTTTTAAAAAATTATCTTCCTGGATAATATTCTCCTGGACTCTTTAAAGTGTCCCAAAATGATTTGCTTTGGTTTGATCCATTCTGGATTTGGGACCTACAGACTCCTGACTTCTGCTCCTGCCTAGGCAGGAAATTCAAGAAGGTCTGAGGGACTACAGGCTTGGGGCACTGAAATCGGATGTTGAATTTCAATTGACAGCAGGGTAGCCTCTTGATAAATAGCAGCCCAAGTGTAGGCTGTACCACAAAAGAGCCCCCAATACTTGGGCCTGGGGCAGGTTTTGATGTGAAACACCCCTGGATAATCCTATCATAAGAGAAGAAAATGTGACCTGCTCTTTTCTATTTACAGTAGACACACCCACACTCACAGCCTCACCTTCACAAACACACACTGGAAAGTGAGTGGGAGAGAAGAGAATCCTCATTAATCGTGCTTGGAGAGTAAGGCCACCACAAGCAGGGGAGCCTCTGGCAGAGCAGGCTGTGGTGGTCCAGGTGGGGACAGAGTCGTGACTGTCAGACTAGCATATTGGCAGCAGTGTTTGGATGCACAAGGCAACATATGCCAGAAGGAGGGAGTGGGGGTCATTGACTGAGGATAAAAGAGGACAGCTCACAGCGTGAAAGTCCACCTAAGTTTGCTTTGTCCATAAACACAGTCAGAAGAAGCATGGTAAAAAGGGGAGGACAATTTCACAAATGCATTTAAAGCACCACTGCTACCGGAACAGCACCACTTCTGTTAAAGTTGATGGTGGCTCAGATCCATTGTAAATAGAATTAAACATGAATGTGACCTTTTTCCCCCCTCCAAATCTTCATCTAGATATTAAATCTAATGCTTATTTTCCAACCCTATTGCCACTGCCTTGGTTTAGATCCAATCATTATTCTTCAGTATGAGTAGTTCCATAAAAACCTATCTGAGAATTAAACTTACAATGTCTGGCTCTCAAATTCTTCAGCTACAGGGCTATTCATATACTCTCCAGAATCCAAATCTAATCATATCACTCCTTGGGCTAGAATTCCTAAATTGTTCACCATTACAAAACACAAGTTTCCAGTTTCCTTGAATATTATAAAAAGCTTTTATTATCCACCCCTTCCCACCTATTTACCTCCATTTCCTGCCATGGGCTCCTCTTTCCCTTTAAATTATGTGCAGTTCCCTGAAGGTTTCATGCTGTTTCACCACATCTACTCCATTGTGGATTCATCCCTTTTGCCCAGAACACCTTCCTCAGCTCTTCCTTCAAATGCCAGCAAAACCTTCTCCTTCCAAAGCCTCCTTTCTCTAGAGAGAGACAATATTTCATCCTAATATCTAGAACTTGAAAAGTGATTTTTTTTTTTTTTGACCATGCCGCCTGGCTTGTGTGATCTTAGTTCCTGGACCAGGGATTGAACTTGGGCCACAGAAGTGAAAGCACTGAGTCCTAACCACTGGACCACCAGAGAATTCCCTGAAGAGTGATGTTTAAACTTTGTTTACATTCTTTCTCCCAGAAGGGTTAACTTCAGGGAGCGGGGATTGAATTTTTTTCATTTGTATATCCCTTCTTAGAACAGTATTCAGGTAAGTAGTAACTGAATCTTTTTTCCTTCCTGAACAATGTGTCATATTGCTCCTAACACTTTTCAGAATTGAGTGAAATAAAATACAGTGTCGGATAGGGATTCTTCATCTACTGGTTTAGTTGATGAAGGTTTATTGAGTGCCTACATCTTATGAGGGACTGCTCAGCCCAGGGGCTGTCACACAAATCTTACGATATTGCTCAGTTCCTGTCTTCAGATATCTTATGTGCTAATAGGGAAGAAAATCCCTATATCAAAAGACCCAAACCTACCATTTATTTTATCTATCTATCTATCTACACACACACACACACACACACACACACACACACACACACACACACACAATGGAATAAGAGAACACAGTTCCACTGGGGATAAAATAAGGATGGATTTTAATTTAACTGGAGAAAAAAAAAAGGCTGCATATCCAACAGAAAACTCTCTAAAGGTACTGCTTCCTGTCATAGGATTTGATATGCAAAGGAGAGTAGTGAGCTTTGTAAGTTCTTCTAATTATCTTCTAATTATCTCCAGTTAGTTTCTAAAAGGCCATTTGGAAGTATATTTATAGGTAAGCCCAAATTAACACTATCTGGTGGTGGTAGAATGAGTTTTGCTTTGGCTTATAACTTTTTCATTATCAAATATTGTTAGCTGAAAATTTGTAACTAGGAAAGTACCCATAAATCTTGATAAGAACCTGGAATGCAGCAATGTTAAGCGGAAAAGAACATAGCCGTATACTTCAGCTCTCATGAAACTGGGATTGTGTTGACATTTCTGCAAATAAGAAGCCCAAAAAAGACAATGGTTTGAATGAATGCTGCCCATTCCAGGTCGAGAGGCCCACAGATAACAAATAATCTCAAGACATAATGGAGTCAAGGCTAAAACAGACATGAGCAGTTGACCTCTGAGGGCCCCAGGTAATACTTCAGTGGCCAAATGCCAGTCAAGACCAGCTGAATCAGAATAACTGAGTGTCACCCAACTAAAATGGTGTATCAGGGTGGTGTCAGGGAGCTGCATTTTTAACAAGACTCTCAGGGGATTCTGAAGCAGAAAGCCTGGCCACAATAATTTTAGCTTGGTAACAAAAGATAATCAAATGCTACAGCCATTTAAAAACACCCTAGTAAATCATTCACAGAATGCCCAGCTTCTTTAAGCATCACTACCTTGATATACACTCCAAGACCACCTGGTTGAAAAATAAACACCAACATGATTGGATAAGGTGTCTTGCTGTATGAACGACCATGCTTCACACAAGCTAAAATCTTAGGGCAGGAGCACTGAATTGTGCAACTATTGGTTGGTGGCCTTGTTTGGGCATAGCTATACAAAATAATGATATTTATTTAAAATTCTGTATTTAAAGCCTCGTTAGATGGTAGTAGTTGGAAAGCGGTTTCAGTGATCTATTCTGGATACTCCTAGTGGCAACATGATTTTGCCACGTGTATGTAAAATATTGGCTTTTACTCTGTGCTCTGTAACAGGGAAAGGGATCCTATATTCTATTAGATGTAAATGTTGTATTAAACTAAATTTTTCAAATATTTAGTGGAGGAGGAAGAACACACCAACATGCCATTGCATTGGAAAATCTTGTGAGGGGACCATCTACCAGATCCTGACTCGAGAAAATATTCATCTTCAGAGCCAGTAAAACATCAGTAGCAGGCTTACCTGTAGTCTTTGATAGGAAGGGAGTTGGTTTTGTTTTTTGAACAAACTGCATTCAGGGCTGCTTTTAACCTGCATGTAAGTTGCTGATGAGTGATAAGTGTGAAAAAATCTCCCACAAGAATACTAGAATGCTATTAAGTTTTGAACCACAGATTTCTGCCAATGGAATGAGGAAACAATTTTGTCTTTCTCAATCTTCTGAATTCCACCTTCTCACTCCATTCCAGTAATGTGTAAAATAAGTCATTATAAGAGCACCGTCAAGAAGGTAAGGAAAAGATGTCCCCTTTCAACAAGAGGAGAATAACAACCAGGGAGTAATAGTTGGAACGAAATAATCAGATTCTATCAGTAAAACAAAATAAAATGAAACAGGGTTTACAGATACTTCCTTATAATAGTACATCCTAAAGACTTAGACTATATTTTCACATAAGGAAAGTAAGATTTGAGAATTGGCAGATGCAAGGGAGGATGCATAATTTGTAAAGAAAAAAGTACAGTTTTTTTTTTTTTTAATCTCAAATATCAGGTCTAGGTGGTCACAAAGCACCAAGCTGATCTCCCTGTGCTATGCGGCTGCTTCCCACTAGCTATCTATTTTACATTTGGTAGTGTATATATGTCCATGCCACTCTCTCACTTTGTCACAGCTTACCCTTCCCCCTCCCCATATCCTCAAGTCCATGCTCTAGTAGGTCTGTGTTTTATTCCCGTCCTACCCCAAGTCTCTTCATGACATTTTTTTTCTTAGATTCCATATAAAATTACAGTTTTTGAATAAAAACATTTTAATTAATTAAGTCAGTTCTTAAAAGCCAAAATATTGGACAGAGCACATGGAGAATACTTCCCTTAGAGTAGGAAACAATGCAACATGATTAGCTTTATAATCAGATGAAGGGTGCACTTTTGCCTTGTCATGAGCAGAGGATGGTAAGGTAAGTTCCACTATGACAACAGCTCAGCGGGAGGAGTGAAGGGCAGGATTTAGAAAGTAAAAGCATCCCGGCCAAAGATGCATTTGAAAAGGTAACCTACTATTTTTAAAAGATGAATAAATAAGGAAATTATTCATAGCTAGCTCAGGAGAAAATGAGATGACCCAAACACATGGTGATAAGGGAAGGTTGGACAAGGAGAAGGAAGAGTGGAGATGATTTGCAAGATCAAATTAAGCAAATTTATACAGTCTTAATGGGCATTTCTAAATAATGAAATTATTTTCAGAACAGCTTCTGACGCAGGAGGAAAAACAATAAGGGCTCATGATAGCAGAGACAGGGTAAAGAAGGTGATGTAATTAATGCCATGGCCCACTTTTCACCTGGAGATGTAAATCTCTGGAGTGCAGTCCCCAGTGAGAGAGGAGTGGCTGCCTAGCAACCGAACTCAATAGGCTTTTATGCCTTGTTTGACTCATTTATTCTCAAAGCTGTAGAACAGCAGACTCTCTTGTATAAAAACAGTCATGATCCTCATCAGGGCAAAAAGTAAGAGTTTTTTTTTAAGTAAATAATGTCTCCTAAAAGAGAACCCTCCTACATTGTTGGTGTGAGGGTAAATTGGTGCAGTCACTATGGAAAACAGTATGGAGGTGCCTCAGAAAATTAAAAATAGAGTTGCCATACAATCCTGCAATCCCACTGCTGGACATATATGCGGACAAAACTATGATTCAAAAAGATACATGCACCCTTATGTTCATAGCAACACTGTTTACAATAGCCAAGACATGGAAACAACTTAAATGTCCATCAACAAATGAATGGATAAAGAAGACGTGGTACATCTATACAATGGACTATTAGCCATAAAAAAGAATGAAATAATGCCATTTGTAACAACATGGATAGACCTAGAGATGATCATACTAAGTGAAGTAAGGTCAGAAAAGAAAGAAAAACACCATAAGATATCACTTATATGTGGAATCTAAAATATGGCACAAATAAATTTACTTATGAAACAGAAACAGACTCACAGACATAGAGAACAGACTCATGGTTGTAAAGGGGGAGGAGGGAAGGGAGAGGGATGGACTGGGAGTTTGGTGTTAGTAGATGCAAACTGTCACATATAGAATGGATAAACAACAAGATCCTACTGTATACCACAGAGAACTATATTCAATATCCTGGGATAAACCATAATGGAAAAAATTATGAAAAAGAATGTATATATGTGTATAAGTGAGTCACTTTGCTGTATGGCAGAAATTAACACAACACTGTAAGTCAACTATACTTCAAAAAAATAATAAAAATTTGGATTTTCTACCAAAAAAAAGTCTCCTAATGAGTGCAGTACCACCTGGTGGTCTTATTTTCTTTGGGTGGGGAAGAAGGTAAGTCCAGGACGAGACAGATGAACTGGGATAAAATATAAGGGTAAAGAATCCAGTCGTCCCTTTGGGTTTGAGGAGGGAGGTTGTCGTGGGAATCTAAGTGTGAGATGAAAAGATGGATAAGCAATTGTTGGCTCAGAATATGAGGGTTTTGCATTTCAGTGGAGGATCTATTGTCTTAGGAGACAGTAAGTTACAAGGTGGAGCCTGTGATCTGCACTATGCAGGACTGTGGGTGGGATTTGAAGAAGTGTGGAAACCAAGCCTTTCACATTAAGGAGAACAGGAAATGTGAAGCTGGATTCCTGGATTCATCACCCACACAGATCCAGGTGTTAATGTGTATGAGTGAAGGGAAGAGAGATCAAGAGGCGGACAAGGAAGCAACAGAGAGAGGTCCACAGGGATGAAGCTCTCCAAGGGGCTAGATTTCACTTACAGATGGAAGGGGAGTCATCTGGGCCTAGGATTGGTGCAAAAGACAGTTCTGGTGCCACCTCCCCCTTCAGTGGTGGTAGGAGAATGGGAATTAATACTGTCAACCTTAATATGTGATTTAGTTTTGGTAAAAAAAAAAAAAGGCATGAGTGGTGTAGACACTGAAAATATAGGGCATTGATTGTTCACAGTGGAAAGGGAGTTTCTATGGAAAGGACTGGGACAACATGGAATAAAAGAATGAGCTGGGAAAGGAATTTCCATGTGATTATTATTAATTCATTGATTCAAGAGATATTTATCAGGGGACTTCTCTGTGGCAGGCACTGTTCCAGGAACCAGTGATATAGCCGTAAAAAACACAGAGAAGGTCTGTGGCTTCAAGGACTTTAGATTCTTACTGATTATTTTAAAGGCAATTTATAGATAGTTTACAGACTTCTTTTCACTTGTCCCAAACTGGTATAAGTATATGAGTGCTAGTAAAATAAATCAACAAACAAACAAAAAATAAATGAAAGAAAGAAAGGAAAGAAGGAAGGAAGGAAGGAATTACAAAGGAAGAAACAAAGAAAAAATTATAATCTTAGGTAAATGCCTGTCTAGAATAGCAGGAAAATGGAAACCTGTATATTTGTAAGAGTGAGGAAAACTAGCCACCAAACTAAAAGGTATAATTTAAGAGAGGCGTAAACTAGATAAAGAAGGGAACTCTTTAAAAGGCTGGAATATGAAACTAATATACTTCGTGAAATACTCTCAGACTAAATAACTCAGTGAGATTATCTCTCTGCCTATCTATCTATTTATCTATCTATCTATCTATATACAGTTGACCCTTGAACAATGCTGGGGATAGGGGTGCCCACCCTCACTCAGTAGGAAATCTGCATATAACTTTATAGTGGGTCTTCTGTATCTACAATTGTAGAATTTACTATTAAAAACTCCTAGTATAAATGGACCTGTATAGCTCGAATCCGTATCTTTCAAGGTCAATTATACATATATACATATATATACTTATATGTATATAAAATATATGTAAAATATACATTCTTAAATTTATTATTGAACTTAAAATAGTCCTAAAAATTTTAAATATAATGACCAAGAAAAAAATTGCTTAATTATGTAAATGCCATGTTTACTAGTCTAATACTACATTAAACACTACAAGGTCATCATTTCCTCTAAGTCAAAGCAAGATCTACTATATGTATATCACTCAGTTACACATATACATGCATATATGCATGTATATGTGTTGATAATACTCCAAATGACCATTTTTCCTATTCCTTAATGGATATTGTACATGATCTAGACACAGCTTTATAAACAAGTTCCACTCTGTCCACTTGAACTGTATAAGGGGAGCTTCCAAATCTGTGCCCCTGTGAAAGGGAACAGCACTTCTTTCTGGAGATGCTCTTGTTATCACATCTGCAATAAATTAATCTTCATGTTGCCATGGTCTGCTGAGGATTTCTCAATCTCACAAATATTTTGTTTGTACTATTCTCCCTTTGAGTTAACATATTAACTCAAACATTGGGAAATTAATTAGAAATTGATTACTTATTAAACAACCGTGTTTTTTGTTTGTTTTAAATTGAGTTTTATGTTTCTGCCATTGCACAGGGGCCAAACCAATGAAAAGTAATGGAAGAGATGTTTTGTTTCCAAAGGTGGCAGCAGCAGCACCTGCTCAGGTGTACATCCCTAGTGACCTGTTACGGCCTTGGCCTGAGAGTCTCAATGTTGGGATCCCTTCTAAATTGAGGCAGCGAGCTTAGCTGGGGCTTGAAAAGGGAGCTAACACATATCCAGAAGACCACAGATACACAGATATTGGCGACCAAAAATGGGGTTTGGGGGGATGTAAAATTGTAAATATTTGTATATATAGAAATATAAGGTTTTTTTTTCTTTTTTCTTGAGCTTTGCTTCATTTGTTCTGAAATGAGTCACTTGCCACTGGTTCACTTCAGGAGATGACCCAAGAAAAGAGTCAAACCTATTTACCTGTTGGCTAGGGCTGGGCTGGAGAAGGCCAGGGAGGTCTGTAGGGCATGGCAGGTGGTGGGGGGAGGTTGGCCCTGCTTGGCTAGGGTGGGCCTGGGGGAAGGACAGCAGCTGGATAATGGGACAGCAGCGTCAGAAGGGCAAGGCCTAAGAGGCGCTTCTAGAACTTTCCTCTGTTACTTCCTTCCCATTCCTGGCCACTGGCCCCAATGAAAGTGAAGCTGAGTGACCTCTTTTCATGACTCTGGGAGGAGGTTTGGCCAAGCACCTGGTCTGTGAGATGGATCACTCAAAGCAAAAACCCTCGCTGCTAAAACAGCTGGTCTTTCCTGGGATTTCACCCTGAAAGTTTCACTTTATGTTTTGAAACCGCCCCACATTCAAATCTTATTTCCCTGGAAGGAGCTAAGCATTGACCTTCCCCAGTTTCTATGGCTCCATTTTGATCAAAGTTAGAAACAACAGTGCTGAATAAAAATGGATTTTTAAATTAAAATCCTTAGCCGTTGATTCCACAATTTATCAGAATCATTTAGGTGAATGGAAAGCAGAAAATATACGTTTTAAAATTTATCAATGAACTTAAAATAGTCCTAAAAGTTTAGATACAATGACCAAGAAAAAAATTGCTTATTTATGTAAATGCCGTACTTACTATTCTAATAACAAATTGAAAACCACAAGGTCATCATTTCCTCTAAGTCAAAACAAGACTAAGTAAATCTCTTAACTCAGATAAAACTCCTAAATTTAATGCTCTATGTAGGCAGTTTTACATAATTTTTATGAAATATTTATTAATTCTAACCATCTTTATTATAATACCTGCTCTTAAAAACATTAAAAACCTTTTATATTATGATTTTCCCTGGTTATATAAACTTATTGGGAAAAATATTTTGGTCATTAAGTGCTGCACCAGAGGGCTTAATTCAATCCTTAACTGCAAAGATTTGACACTAGTTATGAGTGAATATCCAACTTATCTAATGAACAACAGCAAGATTTTTCATACAATAGAGAGGGCAGTGTGAATGTGATTATAAAATTCTCGACATGGTTTTTACTTTAAAACTACCTAAGCAGCATCCTTCAGGGTAGTTGGTGTGCAATCGCGTTGGATTGGATAAGAAATTTCATCTTGAAGACACAGTAAATCAGGCATAACGAACTTTAAATGCATAAAATAACTGTTAAACAAGTGATATGATGTTACACATGTGGCATACAACAATTATAGAAATACATTTCCTGAAAAACTTAAAAGGTGTTCTGACTTGAAAACTTACAAAGAAATTTTGAGATCATAGAAATACGTGGCAAGAGGGCGGGAGTAATTTTCTCCCTCTTTAATTGCAATAGTTCTCTAGAAAACAATCCCCTTTGAATTTCGGGAGAAAACAGCGTTTTTCATGCCTTTGCACTTCACTTTCTATGTGCATAAGATAATAGAATAGACTTAAATTAACAATATTTTCTGTTTACATATATTGTCTCTAAAAAAAATCTATAATTTTGCTTCATGCCATTTGAAAGCTAATTGCACGTAACCTAATGGAATTTACTCTTTTTTGACTTGTAGCCTGTAGGAAGTAGAAAAATCTTCTTTTGTAAAATTAATTGGAATTGAAAAGTTTTCTAAATAATAATGATTGCCCAGATTGTTTTTGAAATGCATTTGATTATTATTTATATCAAATGTAAAACATCTATTATTACACTAGCATTAAAAGAGTAATAGCCCTCTTTACAATTTGTGTCCAAAAGTATCTATGAGGTTTGTCATTCTGATATTGTCATTCAGGTTTATGTATATTCAGGTTATATTTTATAAGCATATTTTCCTTTATCTTCATTAAAACAATGTACACTGGGAGTGAAGCTCAATATCATTGTGCCTGACAGTTTTGCAATTAACTTATCAATGATTTAAAACAGTTATTTAATACCTAAGAAATGTTCCAAGCCTTGGAGAATTTAGAAGCCATTTTCCTCAGAAACTGAGAATCACCTTTTTGCCAAGAATGAATGAATTCAAATATCAACATTATCATAGGTTTGTAGAAATTCAGAAATAATGAAGTTCAAATGGATTCTATATTAGGTAAAATTATTATCACATTCTTATTGATAACAAAATTTCAGTAAAATTAATGACATTTTACATTCAATCTGTGAAATATAGCAAAACAAGAGAGATATATATTCTATGTGTAGCATCAGTCACAACACACTGCTTTCAGAAGAAGTCTTCTAATTTGTGTTATTAGCACGTAAGGAGGTAAGTAGTTGACCCTTTTTGTTCCATAAGACTGGCAGGTTTTGGGAACACCTGTTTCTTTCCCATTTGCCGTATGATGGTCAGTACTAAATCCAGACCTCTTAGGAGGATTCCTGTATCAACAAGTTGACAGCAGTGTGCCTGGGCTACTATTCCATTCCCACAGTTTCTTGTAAGGACTGGTGTGTGTTTGTTTTTTCCTTCCGGGCAATGCTCATTCTTGGCAACTGTCTGCTTCTACAAACTTAGGTTTTTGTAAAGGGTAAATAAAACTGGAGATTTGAAGGTTTTAGTTAGAAACTCAGGGACTTCCCTGGTGGTCCAGTGGTTAAGACTTCGCCTTCCAATGCAGGGGGTGCGGGTTTGACCCCAGGTCGGGGAGCTAAGATCCCACGTGCCTCGGGGTCAAAAAACCAAAACATAAAACAGAAGCAATATTGTAATAAACTCAATAAAGACTTTAAAAAAATGGTCCACATCAAAAAAAAATCTTAAAAAAAAAAAAAAAGAAAGAAACTCAAATCATCCAAGTAGCCATAAAGCACGCCAGGGCTTTAAAACTTGTCTTCTTCCAAACCGCACTTGTAACACAGGGGCACTATTTCATAAAGCATTACCTCTTTGAGTGAGATAACGCTGAGTGACTTTCAACATTGGTACTCAGCCTCTTCTTTCTGACCTCCAATCAGGTTGACAGTAGTGATGACGGTGGTCCCTGTTGTAGATACCTGGGCAGTAAAATACTTTATTTCACATGGGCTAGTATGTCAGTGCCAGGTGGTAGTCTCTGGAGCAGTGGTTCTAAAATTTTAAGGCCCTTCAGAATCACCTGTAGGGCTTGTGAACACACAGATTCCTGGGTACCACCCCCAAAGTTTCTGATTCAGCAAATCTGGGGTAGTGTGAAGATCTGCATGTCTAGTAAGTTCTCAGGTGATGCTGAATCTGATGGTTCAGGAAGCACACTTTGAAAATCACTGATTTTGAGCAAAGGAATTCTGACTTCTGAGTCTGTTCTTCACAAAATCACACAACTACTGCCTCTCTGAGCCTCTCTCTGTCTCTCCAGCTCTGGCTCTCACTTTCTTGCTCTCTCTCTCTCAATCTCTCTTCTTAAATGACAAATAACTAGACATATTAGGATCTAAAACATTTAGCTCTTACTCTGATCTCAGAATTTCTGATTCAGCAAATCTACTTAGCTATTAAGGCATGTGATCAGTATTATTTGACATTATTCTCAAACTAAAGTGCTAACGTCCATAGCAATGTGAAAATCACAACTCTTCTTTCATGCAGCATAAATAAGAAAAAAAGTTCTCAGATGTACAAAGGGGAGAAAGCAGAGAATTACAGTACTTTGCTTTCATTGATATTGTTCTGATATTTAGCAATATAATTTCAATAAACCTCATATTTGAGGGTAGTTTTTGCTTTGAGTAGTAAAAAGCACAAAGTAATCCCCAGTTCTAAGGCACAAAAACCATTTGTGGATAATTTGGTTATATTCTTTCTGAAAGTGATGAGTTGGAAAAAAAAAAGTAAGAAAAGAGCAAGATAATTTTTATGTTCTATGAAAATCTTTCTGAAATATTCTTCATATCTTTTGTTTCAATAAAATAAGAATGCCTGCTACTATACTATAAGAAGAAGAGCAACTTTCCATGAACATCTCTTTTACTTTTTTTTTTTTTTTTTGTGGTATGCGGGCCTCCCTCTGTTGTGGCCTCTCCCGTTGCGGAGCACAGGCTCCGGACGCGCAGGCCCAGCGGCCATGGCTCACGGGCCCAGCCGCTCCGCCGCACGCGGGATCCTCCCAGAACCGGGGCGCGAACCCGGCTCCCCTGCATCGGCAGGCGGACGCGCAACCACTGCGCCACCAGGGAATCCCCTCTCTTTTACTTTTAAAGTGACTATTTGAATCAGAATAATTTTGCAGAGAAGCAAATTGAAAATATTCAGTGCTTTGAACCCCAGATCTTACATTTGTACGAAACGTACTGCACTCCTGTTCATTTGTGTGTGAGTAAGAGCAAACACCTCCATTCTCCTAGTCACCTGGCTCTCAGCCACAGGCCCAGGTAGAATTCACTAACATCAATAGAGTCACTGTAATTAAATAGAAACAAAAAAGTGAAACCTTCCTGTCCATGGCATAGTGAGGACCACCATCATTGGTTGCTTCCTGCTCTGAGTCTGAATCATCTCCCAGAATGCCTTGCTGCTCTGCAGCCTCTACCAACAGGTCCCCCTCAGTGGACTGGAGCTCTCTTGAAGGCACATTCACATCCTAGCACCTAGCATGGTGGGTGCTTTCTGGGAGGTGTTTGATACATGTTTACAAAAAGTAAATAAATGCAAATATTTACCATCAAATCTCCATGGCATTACCCTGTCCAATATGGGACCCAGATGTGATTTGGTATTCTACTATCCTTTTTCTTTGTAAATTGAATTCTTAATTTCATCTAGCAAGGCCAGTTACCTCATTTTTATTGGTTAGAAGAATACAATAATGTGATATCTTAGTCTTAAATGTTGAAATATTTCCTTAGAGATGGACATTGTGTGTTTATAGTTACTCCACGGTTTTTACATGAATGCAGAGTCGTATTGGCCACATGTTGAAATGATAAATGTTAGCAATGGTAAGGTTACAAACCCAAGAAAACTGTGTAAATGAGTTATAAAATTAATGGAAAATAAAGTTGAGTAGTATACATGTTTACATAGTTCTGAAAGATAGCTTTTGAGTTATCTAATATAATGTTATTTTGTATATAAATATACTCTCAAATGTCACACCATAATGACACTCTTTAGTGATTTTTTTTAAACTATAAAGTCAACTAACATATCTCTTGTTAACCCAGAGTTAGTAATTGCTACTTCTTTTAGTAGTCAAAAGAAAACCAAAGGATAAGTTTGGGTAACTTTTAGCCACCAATTTGAAGGTAAGATTAAAATAACAATTAGAATTGGAAATGCTCATACATTTAATTGACACAAATCCTAATATGTGAAGCTAAAAGTGAAACAGCCTGAAAATAAGTTCAGTGGAAGTTTCAACTTCTAACATATCTCAATCAAAAGTTGAGAAATGATTTTAAACTGACTTTATTTCCAAAGAGCACGAGATCATTGTCTTTTAAAAAAAAAATGGGTCCACAAAGTAATAAAATTTCTGTGTACAGAGATTTAAAAAAAGAAGAGTGGTACTCAGGCATCCCTGTCCTGGGCATCAATCTTCTACCAGTTTTGGAGCGGCCCCACACCGTTGGCCACTGGGAGTGTGCTAATGCTCGTGAGCACGACCTGCTCGGACAGTTTTGATATGTTATCAATGTTGCTGATCTGGGTGGTCAGGGACTTTCGGCTCTCAGTGCTCGTCCGTCCCCGGGCCAGCGGATCCTCTTGGCGGTGATGAACTCCAAGGCAACAGCAAGAAAATGCAGCTTTAAATTCCTCTCGAAATTTTCCTGGCAAACCAGGGAGAATGAAAGGAAAAAGAATTCAATATGTTTTAACCAATCATGAATTTTTAATAGTTAATTAATTATTTAACTGAAGTATAGTTGATTTACAATATCATGTTAGTTTCAGGTGTACAGCACAGTGAATGCTATATATATATATATATATATATATATACACACACATATATATATATATACTCACACACATATATATACATATAGTATATATATGTATATTATATTCTTTTTTAGATTCTTTTCCCTTATAGGTTATTACAAAATACTGAGTATAGTCCCCTGTGATATACAGTAGAACTTTGTTCTTTATCTATCTTATATATAGTAGCAGTAGTGTATAGGTTAATCCCAAACTCCTAATTTATCTTCCCTCTGCCACTTTCCCCATTGGTAACCATAAGTTTGTTTTCTATGTCTGTGGGTCTATTTCTGCTTTGTGAATAGGCTCATTTGTATCACTTTTTTTAGATTCCACATATAAGTGATATCATATGATATTTGTCTTTCTTCGTCTGACTCACTTTACTTAGTATGATAATCTTTAGGTCCATCCATCTTGCTGCAAATATATACAATGGAATATTACTCAGCCATAAAAAAGAATGAAATAATGCTTGGTACACTCTTGAAACACTGACACATTTCCATAAAATAGTGAGGCTGCTTTTCATGCCCAATGTTTGGAGTTTGTTTCATGCCTTTAGAGGCAAACCTCCTACACTTGTGAATGTGGGTTATTTTTAACTAGATAACTATAGTAAAGCTGAGTATCAGCAGAAAGGTATCCAGAGATATTTAACGATTTAAAAAATGAGGAAACCTAAGTTATACATGGCCAAAAGTACACAGAAATTATCCTTGCATTGTACTCTGAAGAAACTGTTCTATTGACACAATCAGTTCAACAAAATATCTAGAAAATTTCTAATGTTTCATAATCTGCATAAGGCAGAACAAACTGAAAGAAAAATAAACAACTTTAGAAGTTTTTCTTTATCTTTAAATTATTGATGTGACATTGCAGAAGGATAAGGATGAAACACTGACCTCTTAAGCCTCTAAGGGTAAATGGCAGTGTTGGAAATCACCAGTTCTTTTCTCTGAGCTTTGATTACCTACCTGGGTTGTTGAGTGATTAAAATTGGTTCCCACTGATTATCAGCTGCCTTCTTGCCTCATCTTAACCCCCATCATGGCACTTTGACTTGGTTCTGTGGCTTCTACTTCAGATAATTCTCCCTACAACCCTCTAATAGATTTTCCCTGTTTAGTGCAAGCTCAGGGCCCTAGTCATCACTAAGCCCAGGGCAAGTGTTTCCCCACTGCTTTTTAAGCCACCTCTCCTCAGGCCATTCTCCCTTCAAACAGCACTGGGACGGTGGTCTCTGCTTATCCCAGTCTGAATGTAGTCTTTATTTTGGAGACTGGGGTTGAAGGTGTCAGGGGAAGGCATGAAAAGGGGCAACTGAATACAAACCACCCCTCACATATACACCACCTGATTCACCAAAAGGTGAAATAAAGCAGGTATATAGAGGGTACATGCCATGACTGAAAAAAAAAAGTTATTTAAAAAAAAAGCCTAATTGACTGGTTGTCTTTTTTAATAACCTATATAACCTGGAAGGCCAAAGATGAAGTTAGAAAATGCACACACTTTATTCAGCATGCAATAAAATGAATCGCTTATTCTTTCATATAAACATCATATATTTGGAGATGGAAATAAAAAAGAAATAGCCAGGCTTCCCTGGTGGCATAGTGGTTAAGAATCCACCTGCCAATGCAGGGGACATGGGTTTGAGCCCTGGTCTGGAAAGATCACACATGCCGCGAATCAACTAAGCCCATGCGCCACAACAACCGAGCCTGTTCTCTAGAGCCTGCAAGCCACAACTACTGAAGCCAGCACACCTAGAGCCCGTGCTCTGCAACAAGAGAAGCCACCTTAATGAGAAGCCTGCGCACAGCAATGAAGAGTAGCCCCCGCTTGCCTCAACTAAAAAGAAAGCCCGCACGCAGCAACGAAGACTCGACGCAGCCAAAAATAAATAAATAAATAATAAATTATTTTTTTTAAAAAAGAAATAGCTAACTGGTTGGAAAGAAGACAGTGTAAAGATATAGCTAATTAAAACACAATTCTAAAACTTAATTAAGCAAAATGTTGGTAGATAAAACAATATTTAGTTAAATGATTTTTATAATTATATTGATTCCATAAACAGATGGGTGAGATCAATTGCAGAGGTGTGTATGTGTGGCTCCTTTAGCTTATGTGTTATTTAGGAGGAATATAACTTTTTTTAACTTTTATTTATGTATATTTTTATTTTTTTGGCTGTGTTGGGTCTTCGTTTCTGTGCGAGGGCTTTCTCTAGTTGTGGCAAGCAGGGGCCACTCTTCATCGCGGTGCGCAGGCCTCTCACTATCGCGGCCTCTCTTGTTGTGGAGCACAGGCTCCAGACGCGCAAGCTCAGTAGTTGTGGCTCACGGGCCCAGTTGCTTCGTGGCATGTGGGATCTTCCCAGACCAGGGCTCGAACCCGTGTCCCCTGCATTGGCAGGCAGATTCTCAACCACTGCGCCACCAGGGAAGCCCTATAATTTTTTTTATGGTCAGCGAGAAATCTTGAGATAAACCCAAGAGATGTTACCCACAAGAGAATTGTAAATACATAGAAATACCTAAAAGTGGAAAGGTTCCAATTCCATTTCAATTAGGCTACAAATGTTGGCAAAGGAAATGATACAAGCAAGGCTGTTTTGTTTTCAGATAAAATGATTTTACATCTTTATAAATCATAAGTTTAATGTATGACAAGCAAGATTCTCTTATTCAGTTCTCACAGTTCTCACCTTCCTCCTATTTCAAATTTTCTTCTAAATTTTATGGGAAAAATTACTTAGATAATTTTTTCTGATGCGTTAGTTAACACATGTTCCCTCTCATAAGGGAAAAAACTCAAGACCAGTCAGATCAAGGAAAAATATTCTCACTGTATCGCAACTAATATCTTCATATTATTCTAATTAATTCTAATTAGAATTAGAATTAGTTAATTCTAATTAACTAATATTCTTCATACCATTCAAGAGTGTTCAGACCTTCTGGTCATCGATCCCTCACCCTGGCCTGTGGTTTGTAGAGAAGAAACAGTTGAAAACTCACCACTGAGAAAATTATAAATAATTGGGTTCGCAGCACTATTGGCATATACAAGCCAGTGTGAAAAGGTAAACCAGGCATATACAGTCTCTCTGTCTTCCGTGTGGGTAAACATCCCAAATACTCTGTAGGAAAAGAAACAGTAACATGAAAGGCAGTGTGATTCTGGAAACTACCTTTTAAATAATTAAATTCAAGGGTGAACACAGCCCTTGGTGGCAGTTCCCTGACTCCAGTGCTGCCCTGCAGGACAGACCACTTGTAGGTTTAGGGCACACAGTGGGGCTAGAATAACTTCAGTACCTGAAGGGCACCTCCAAGGCACGATTAGTAAATCAAAAGCCAAATCAGGTCAGAGAAGGGGCTTTCTCTCCTGTAAACAACAGCAATAAGAATACAAAGTTTGAATATATATCTATCTCCCTTCTTTCATTTTGTTTCTAAACACAATGGAGCAGCTTTTGTTACTATTTCATTTTGCGTGCATTTTATTTATGTATTTATTTAACACTGGAGTATAGTTGATTAACAATGTTGTGTTAGTTTCAGGTGTACAACAAAGTAATTCAGTTATACATATACTGAATACTATGCTTTTTCAAGTTCTTTTCCCATTTAGGTTATTACAGAATCAGAGTTCCCTGTGCTATACAGTAGGTCCTTGTTGCTTATCTACTTTAAGCATAGAAGTGTGTACAAAAGCACTCCTAAATTGCAGTCTGTAAGCACTACTTCATACTTTCATTTGTGCATTGATCAATATTACATTTCTTCAACTCCAGTCTTCCAGCCTTGCTGAAATTTGGTTTCTGGGATTTCTTTATATGCAGAGAAGAACTAGTTTTCAATAGGCAAAATTCTGGTAATTTCTTAAAGTTCATGAGTTTTATTTTTTTAATTATTTTAAACTCTGAAAAATATGTTATTATTATCTCCTTAAAGGTCATTTTTAAGATTTGTTCTGTACTTCAAAATACCTATTTATCAAATTCTATTCACTAGGCAACAGCAGGCAACTTGCAACTACCCAATAAATGTATAGGCTGAAGATTATAATGCATTTCCGGCCAGAGGGTCCATTACTGATCGTGGAATTTGTGCCCGTGATAGAAATACGTTGCCAGAATAAAGTGGTGTTCTATGGAGTACTACAGTTTTACAAAAATATAATATATAGTAAGACAACATGGATAAAAAGAATCAATATGTTATGACCCTCTACCATAATGTATCTTTGAAATCCTAGACAAACAATACCTGCTTTAAAGAAGTTGGTTTTGACTAGTCAGGCAAAACACTAAGTTTCAAAGAAAAGAATTTAGGACTTTATTTGTAAGAGAAAGAAAACATGAGCATAAAATGCAAGGGCAAACAGAGATAAATATTTGAAGAAAATATGTGTGATAAAGAGAAAAACAATTTTCAAGGTTATTTTGAAATTTTTATTTTTTGACAAAGAGCAGAAGTCTCAAACAATGGAAACTATTTTAAATTTAACATGGACTTTCTCCTTAGAAAGCCATTTATTTTCCTTGGAAAGGGAGGTCTGTAAGTCAGAAGAATAGAGAAATATTATGGAGAAGTAGGTATTTGGAACCAGCTAAAGGGAAGTTACAAGTGCTGAGATGCAGGAAATCCAAATGAGTCATCCAGAGAGCAGTCAATCCAATTTTCATTGAGTTTAGATTGACTAAAATTAAAGTACAAAAAAAAAAAAAAAAAAAAAGGAGAGAACCTATCCAGTATCCTGGCATGTTTACAAGGTTCTTAAGAGCAAAAATCATCATCTAGCATCAGACTAGAATACATTTGTATGGGATTTCTGTGGGCAAGAAAAATAAGAAGGGAATTATGAAAAAATATGGAGGGCAAAGTTGCTTTCGTTTTCCTGTGAGCCAGTATACATCTGAAGGACCCAAGCTGCCACAAATCTTATACCTTTAAGGCTGTGTCTGTACTAAACAACATTGCTGAACAGAAGTTCATTTTCTCTTTCTTTTCCATTGAAAAAGTCATTAAGAATAGATATACGTATAACTGAATCACTTTGCTATACAGCAGAAATGAACACAACATTGTAAATCAACATTACTTCAATAAAAATTTATTTTAAAAAAGTAAAAAAAAAAAAAAAAAAAAAGAAAGAAAAAGTCATTAAACAATCAAAAACAAGGCCCCAAAGAGAATGACAAATCTTTGCAGCTGGTTATACCACCTTTAGACTGTGTGATTCCAGCCAAAGCTGCCTCTCTTCAGAGTCCCCAGACATGAGGAATAGGATATTAACTCTAGATCCAGGAAAAATGAGAGAAGCAATCCTAGTTTTATTTCGAAGCCTCTGATAAACAGAATTAATATTACCTTGGGACCAGTCTCTGTGCAACTATTACATAATTCCCAATAAAGATGGTTGGCCAGAAGGTTCCTGGGTACCACTGCCCCTGCATTGGTTGATCATGTTGGTTGTTTTAACTTAATAGTGTCTCTGCAGCATTACAAATAAAATACCTTCTCTCACTGAAAACTTTTGTACTGATTTTTATTAATATTCAAGCTAAACTTGATTCAATGACATCAGGAAATGAATTCTCTTTCTTTCTGTTTAAACATTCAAAACACAGTATGTGCTGTGATTCCATTTGTTTGTGTGTGTGCTCACAAATGCACTTTTTAAGTATAATTAGAATGCTAACAAAATTCTTATCTCTTTTTATCCTTTAGATAAAGTTCTGTCACCATTTCCTATGTCTTTGAGAACAAAGTTTGGAAAACCCATTTGTTCTGATCAAAAAAGAGCTCAGAGCTGTAAATGAGTTTTTTGCATTAGAACTTCTTCTGCATCTAAGGCTTAGCAATTAGCTTGAAGAGGTCAGGGGAACATCTGTTTTATGTCTGTCATTCAATAGAGAATTTGCATGGATAAGAGCATTTAAAATCCCAGCGCTCTAAAAAACTGTGTTCCCTACCTGCTGGTAACAACAACACATTGAGTTTTCTGGCCTGACAAGCTATTTAGGCAGACGGTTTCCATTTTCTCTGGCTTAAAAAAAGTCCTTAATTAAGAACCAAGAAAAATGGCAGATCTCTTCATTTTCAAATAATAAGTGAACTTTACCTCTTTAGCACATTGAGGATGCTAATTGGTAGATAGCAAATTGCAAACACCAAAAGCACAACCATCAGCATCCGGGCTGTTTTCCGTCTGGCTCGGATCTGCTTTATTTCAGCGGCCACAGCGCTAATCCTGGATTTGGTCTGCTGTCCTGGCCCCCGAGGCTGTGAAAGAGGCTGCAGGGCCTTCCATTTTCTCTGAACTACAGATGATGTTCCAGGAATCTGAAAGGAGCGGATACCCTTTATTGTTATCTGATTTAGGAAAGTTCCACTTTGGAGGAGTAATTGGAAGACACAGTAAGGAGAGTATCCCAGACACCCGTGGTCTAGGAGGTTTGTGAGCCTCTTTCCCCAGAATGTTTGCTGAGTGGAGTGTGTTCTTGAGTAATACAGCCGAGGGCCAAATAGGAGTCTGGGTGGAAAAAAAAAGTTGCAACATCGCCATTTTGTTGACGTCTAAAGAGAGCTGCAAATGGAAACGATATCTCTTTATAAAAAGAGTTGTCCACTCAAAGGAATAATATTCAATACTAAAAAGAAATGAGCTATCAAGCCATGAAAAAATAGAGAGGAAACTTAAATGCATATTACTATTGAAATTTTTGTTGAAAGAAGCCAATCTGAGAAGGCTGCCTATTATAAGTTTCCAACTATATGCTATCCTGGAAAAGATAAAACAATGGAGACAGGAGAATGATCAGTGGTTGCCAGGGGTAATGGGTGGAGCAATGAATAGGCATAGCACAGAGGATTTTTAGGGCAGAGAAAATACTACTCTGCATGATACCATAATGATGGATACCTGTCATTACACATTATACAATGTATTTGAATACACCATCCAAACCCATAGAAGGTACAACATCAAGAGTGAACCATAAAGTAAACTGTGAACTTCCGGTGACTACGATGAATCAATGTAGGTTCGTCAGTTTTAACAAATGTATCAGTCTGGTAGAGAATGTTGATAATGGGGAGGCTGTTCATGAATGGAGGTTGGGGAGAGATGGGAAATCTCTGTACCTTCCACTTGATTTTTCTGTGAACTTATAACTACTCTAAAAATATATATGAAACCCCAAAAAAAGTTCTTAATTTAAAAGGGAGAGAACTGAAAACTGGGGAAGAAGAGCTCTTACTAGGAATTCTGATTCAGTTCAGATACCTAGAGTTGAAACAGAAGGAAAACCTAACAGGTAATTGCAAAAGTAACCTGCATAGTTTTTCATGCATCGATACTGCCACCTGCTGCCAGATGTAGAGATAGGACTTAACTACCTATTGCTTTTTATTAGGTTTCCTGCTTCTCAGGTTTGGTTAAGGCAAACCTTTGAATAAAAGGAATAAAAATAAAATAAAATATTCTCTGTTGCTTATCATTTGTTGTTATAAAATTGCTTGAAGGCAATTTTGTGGACCGACCCTTTAAAATGCACATAAAAACCTTGAATATCCCTTGTGGTCTTCCATGAACGTTTCAAATAGCTGGAATTTGTAACAACAGTTACACAACTTGTACTTTTCCACTTCTTTTCAAAGTTATTTGATAATAGCAGGGAGTCCCTCCAAGTATAATATTGTCTTAATTATAAGCTCATGAAGATTGATAGGGTTTAGTGAGCAAAACAATAAAATTCAGCATGTGTAATTTTTTAAGAATAAAATGTGCCAACAAGCACACCATAAGAACATCCTAGTTCTATTAAGATTATTCAGCTGTTGCTTTTATCTCTGTGCTGCAAGCCAGAACAGACCAATGTGTCTCTCACAGTGGATGTTGGATGAATTCTGTTGCTTTATCCATAACAAGATCCAAGTCTGTTAGATAATCTTTAATTTGAGAACAGAATTTTACTTTGATTTCCACACAGATGAATTAATGATAATTAATTAATTATGGTGTTCCTTTTGAATATAACTATTCGTTCTCAAAAAGAAGCAAATGAAGTTAAGGAAAACCTTCTCTTAAATTGAAAAACACCTGATAAATGATTTCTCTTCGAATTCTGTATGTCCTGCCATGTAGGCTGACCTTTTCACATCGTGGTGGCCCCACTCAATCTTCTTATCCATTGATTGAGACTCCTTCCTCTTCTATGAGTCTTTTTATATAGATCGTCATTTTTAAAAATAATTGAGGAGGGGCTTCCCTGGTGGCGCGGTGGTTGCACGTCCGCCTGCCGATGCAGGGGAGCCGGGTTCGCGCCCCGGTATGGGAGGATCCCACATGCCGCGGAGCGGCTGGGCCCGTGAGCCATGGCCGCTGAGCCTGCGTGTCCGGAGCCTGTGCTCCGCAACGGGAGAGGCCACAATAGAGGAGGGCCCACATACCACAAAAAACAAAAAACAAAAAATAAAAATAAAAATAATTGAGGAGAAGCTGCAAAGGATGTTGGAAATTTCCAGAAAAACTGTACCATGAGTAACCCTATTAATGTCTGCTAAATGGCCTTGAACTGTTTCCTAAATGATCTCTAAGAGATCATTTAAATTTAAGCAATCTGTAATTCAATGCTCCCCTGAGGAAAAAAAATCAATATCCTGCATCTGATGACTTCTGCAACCATCAGAAAGAGTTCCCATAAAGAGAAACTGCCACAGGGAGCATAACTATGGTTCCAGCAATCATTAAAAAAAAAAAAAAAAGAGAAATGATGTCCCCTCTTAGATGATGATCTAAATAGAAGATGGTTAATCCTGCACTCATTGTGAAGAGACATACAATAATCTCCATCAATAATTTGTGTATGTCTAGAGAAAGTCAGCATAGTATCAGTAGAAATCACTAATTTTAACTGAGCACCAGGAATGATGCACAATCTGGAGTAATCATTAATGCATTCTTAAAAATAGGTTATTGTAAATCCCATTTTACACATGGTCAAGCAGACATTGAGAAGGACTAAATAAAATATCCAAGTCTATATCTTTAATAAGTGACAAGCCAGAATTTTCACTCAAGTCTGTCTGATTGCAAAGTTCATTTTTTCCCATTGTGATGCACCATTTCCATTTATAAACTTCGACACAATCTGATATGGAAGTTAGCAAATTTTTCAACACACGCCTAGTTACATAAAAGCAATAATAGTCATACAAAAGGGCTTTTGAGAGATCCAGGCTATGGGACTATCCTTGTGAGAAGGTCTTTTCCCTGTCATCTCAGCAGGGACTCAAAAATCCCTGACTGTGGAAAGCACACACATACACACACAACACACACTATACAAACACAACATACACACTGTACACACACAGCACACACATACACAAACATACACAACATACACCCTTACACTCAGACACACAATGCACAGCACACACAGCACACAGCACACACACACACACACACACACACACACACACTGCTTTTATTCCAATATCATAAATAAACTTTAAAATCACCTTTGAGGTGAAAATACATCATGAAAGAGGTATTATCACAGTTATGAATTTGAACTATCATGTAAATGATGTACCTTGAAACCTGCCCTGTCTGAAGAAGTCTTTGTGGCCAAGATAAGCAAATGTGCTGCAAACATTAAAAAGAGGATGAGAGAATATTATGAACAACCAGTGAATTTGTAAACTCAATGAACTTAAATGAAATGGATAAATACCATGAAAAAAAAGATAACCAAAACTGACAGTGTCTTTACAAACCCTATTACAAAAAACAAAAGAAAACAAAACAAAACAAAAAAACTCCAGGCCCAGATAGGTTCATTGATGTAGTATTCAATCAAACCATAAAGAATAAATAATATCTATCTTATTTAGACTCTTTCTGAAATTCAAAGAAAAGATAATATTACAATGAATTTTAATGAAGTCAGTAACCCTGGTAAAGAAATGAGAACAAAAGAAAACCACTGACCAAATATCTCACATGAATAGAGATGAAAATTCCCTAAAATATATATATCAAACCAAATCCAACAATAAATAAAAGGATAATAAATTTTGCTCAAAAAAGCAGATTTATTCCAGCAATGCAGTAATGGTTTAACATTTAAAAACATCAATCAATGTAATTTATCATATTAACAGAAAAAACTATGATCATGTCAATAGAGAAAGGAAAAACATTTGACAACTTTAACACCCTTGCATGTAAACTAGTAATAGAGAGAATCTTTCTCAACCTGATAAAAGGCATCCATGAAAAGTCTTTAGGGTATCATCCTACTTAACATGAAAGATGAACACTTTCTTCTAAGATTGGTAACAAGCCAACAAATATTTCTCTCACCACTTCTACTCAACATTGTACTGGAGATCCTAACCAGTACAAGAAGAAAAGAAAAATAAATAAAAGGCATATAGATTGCTTCTATTGAGAAGACATTATTGCTTATGAAGAAAGTCTTAAGCAATCTACAAAAATGCCACTAGAACTAATCATATGAATTTAGCAATATGCAGGACTCTAAATCAATAAACAAAATCAACTGTATTTCTATATACTAGCAATAAATGATTCTAAATTTAAATTGAAAATAACACATCTCAAGAGCAAAACATGTATTCTAAGAATACATTTAACAAAATGTGGACAAACTATGTGTACTTAAATTATGAAAATTGCTAAGAGCTATTAAAAAGACCTAAATAAATGAAGATATATACCATGTTCATGGATTATAAGATTTAATATTGTTAATATGTCAATTTCCCCAAATTGATCTATAAATTTAATGCAATAAATCCCATTCAAAATAATAACAATCTTTTAACTTTATCGCTCCTTGACAACTTTTTTTTTTCCACCTTGCCACTTCTCTTTTAGAATTTAGATGCACATGCTAAGTTCTTATGATCAGGATCATAATTATTTTCTTTGTCTCATTGTAGCAAGAGAATGTACATTTTTATTATTTCAATCACTTAAAATGCTTTGAGGCTTCCTTTATAGCCTATCGTAAGATGTAACCTGAAGACTATTCCATGTGCAATTGAGATGAATGTGTATTCTGCTACTTTTGAAGAGGTATCCCATAGATATATTAGGTCTAGTTGGTTGAAGACTAGACCTAATTGAAGACTTCAAGTCTTCCATGTCATTGGTAATGTTCTGCCTAGTTTTTCTATCCATGACTGAAAGATGAGTGTTGAAGTTTTCAATTATTAATATTGAATTGTCTGTTTCTCCACCTAATTCTTCTAGTTGTTACTGCCTGTATTGTGGGCTTCAGTTGTTAAGTGTATATAGGTTTAGAATTTTTACATCTTCTTGATGGAATGATTTATCATTTGAAATATCCCTCTTTACCCATAGTAACACTTTTTATTAACATTTCTTTTGTCTGATATTAGTACAGCTACTTCAACTTTCCTTTGGTTACTGCTTGCATAGTACCTCTTTTTCATTATTTTACATTTAATCTATTTGTGTCTTTGAATATGAGATGTGTTTTTTGTAAGCATCATACAGTTGAATCAGGTTTTTGTTTGTTGTTTGTTTTACCTATTCTGCCAACCTCTAGAGTGTTTCATTCATTTAAATTTAATGTAACTATTGAGAAGGTGTAATTTACATGTCTCCCTTTGCTGTTTGTTTATATATGTGTGTGTATATATATATATATATATATATATATACATAGTTTCTATTTTGTTTCTCTCTTCCTCCATTGCTTCTTTATTTTGTGTTAGATATTTTCTAGTATAGAATTTTATTTCTGTTGTTGTTTTTTTTGCTACATTTTTTTGAGTTGTTTTTTTAGTGCTTGCCCTGAGGATTATAATTAACAACTTAATCTGTTTGGATTAATGCCAACTTAATTTCAATAGTATACAAAATCTTTGCTCCAATATAGCTTCATTCCCCCCTCCTTTCTTTGAATCACGTCTTTGTACATTATAAGCTGAAGATTCACAGGTTTATAATTATTGCTTTACAATGTTATCTCAAGTCAAATAGGAGAAGAAAAGAATTTCAAACAAAAATATATTTATACTCTCTTCTATATTTACCTACATAGTTACTTTTATCTCTCTGTGTGAACTTGTGTTACTGCCGTTTGATTCTGCCTCTGTAATTACAATTTGCTGTTTATTTTCTCATACTAAACTGACTTGTTATCATCTAATGCTAATTATTTTAAGTTCTTTTTGAAGAATGTTGAAGAATAAAGGGCAGTAGATGAGAATGTGATAAAAATTGGAACAAGGAAGTTCTTTCAAAGTTTTAGTCCTTGGAAAGTTGAAATTTAGTTCCAGACTCAAGTATCAGTACAGTTCATCCCCAGCTCCTCACACAGTCCCAGACACATAGTAGGTGGTCAATAAATATTTGTGGAATGAATTAATATGAGTTCATATAATGAGTAAGATTGAAGTGTTGAATTATTTGAGAGTTAGAACTGAAAAAATGCTGTCAGGTACACAAGAGTTAAGATTTAGTGAGTCTTAAAAAGAGGAGTTCTAGAGAAGATCCTGTAGAATTTCCAGACTGAATGAGTTCTCTGAGACACATTGTCAAATAAAGAGAATATTTAAGTCTTTGATTAGAGCAAAACATTGGATAATTCTTTTCATTGTAGCCAAGCAGGACCCTATGGGGCCTTCTAGGGACAGGCCTTTCCCCCATATCCTGAGTTGTTTTACAGATGTGAAAAACCCCCACCAAATGGAAGAAGTTAACTACTTGATAATCATGAGCACATAGCCCCAGGCTTCCTGGAGTCTTTGGATAAGGACTGATAATGTTAAACTTTGCTACACCACCCTGTTACCTCACCATCAACCAGTCAGAGAATTGTACATGAGCTGATCACATACACTGCGACAGCCCTCCCTCACCTGGCTTTAAAAAATGCTTTGCTGAAACGCTTCAGGTAGTTCAGGGGCTTTGTAGGGCATGAGCCACCCATCTCCTTGCATGGTCTTGCCATAAACTTTCTCTGCTCCAAACTCCAAAGTTTCGGTTTGTTTCACCTCACTGTGCATGGGGCTAATGAACTTGCGCTAACATAATGAGGTTTAAAATTCTTGAGAAAGTCAGACAAGGACAGACACTTTGTTCATTAATAATCTGACACTTAGATATTTCAAAGAATGTAACAGATTCCATGCATCTCTGTAATTTTAAGCAAATAAGACAGGCCCTCTGTTTGATGGCTCACTTGATGTAGACTATGGCACACATAATGCCTTGGAACTCTGTATAAAGACATTAACAGTTGGAATTTGATAGTTGCTCAAGCAGAATTCTACATAATCACCATTGGGGGTTAATTTACTTTATCGTGGCTGCTAAAGTGAACTCAGATGAACTTACTGTTTTCTATTACAAACTGTCTGTAAATGTTTTTAGTTTACAGCCCAAGCATTTTACTGCAAATCTTCTGTATCATGTGGCTTGTACTAACCAGGACAATTCATCAAAAGAATGTGGATTATTTCTAAACCTGCAATACAATTTTGAGCTTACTTTAGAGTTTGAGAAATGGAGAACTATAAGCTTAAATAATGAAGAAGTAAACTGGTTGGGATTTGGTAGTTATCTAATTATTTAACAAACATTTTTTGAATACTTTTTTGTGCAAGGTAACATGTTAAGTGTTGGGAAGATGATGATGAACAAGACAGACTTATGTACACCCAAGAAATTTTAAAGTTATGTCATTCTGTAAATAAATGAATAAGCAAATATAAACATCTCTTATATTTAATGCACACTACCCAGTAAAAATATGGAAGTAGGAAATACACTTAACACTGAATATTCTTAGTCAAAATATCAATTTAAATTATCTTTATACCTACATGCTCATCAAAGTTTTTCCTCCAAGAATTTTTCAAATTCTAATTTTTCTATGAACTTTGTTCTGAGCAACTAAGCAATGGATTCCTCTCTTTCCTCTTCTATCTAAACTTTCCCAGCACTTTCTCTTATTCTTCCACTAAATTTTTTATTATAAAGTATTTATCAAGCATCTGATATGTGCTATGCTTGTACTAGCTGGAGGGCTATGAGATCAAGGCTAGTGTGTACTGTCTCTATCTTAGTAGATTAGAGCAGACAGGCAAATAAAAAGTCATTATCATGTTACTTAAAAGTACTATGAAAGAGATCTATCTAAGAAAGTAGTCACAAACATCAATTCAACACATGCTTATTATTTTAGAAATATAAGCAGAATGAGGTGAAAGGCCAAATAACAGCATATACTATTAAGATATTTTATTTAATGAGCACTTTCCGTGCTTGAGGCACTTGAATTAATTCATCTAATAAGTGTGAGGTAGATGCTATGCACCCCTGCTTGGCACAGAAATTTAAGTAATTGACAAAACTCCTGCATCTGTTAAATGGCAGGGTTAGAATTTAAACTCATGCAGTCTGGACCTTGAGTCTGTGTTTTTGACTTCTGTATTATATCAGTTCTGGTCATTCACTCCCACTGGCCAGGTGGAGATTGTTAAGGAAACTATCCCTAGGATGTGGAAAATCACCACTCATGGTTTACAGTGATACACATTTGTTATTTTAGTTACAAAGACTGGGGAACAGAATGCATTTATAAGGTCAGAAAAGAAGTTACTTCTTTACAAAAATAGAGGAAACAAAAACATTTGGAATTATGAGACATACGGGGTTGAAAAACACAACTGTTGCTAATATACAAGAAGTAAAAGATGATCTTGAAAATCTCTTTGAATAACAAGGGTTGAAGAAGACCCAGATTAAGACTCATCCTCAGACAAAAACCAAATAAAAGGTTTATGAAATCCTTTAAATGAGTAAAGTGGCCCAGTAAGTTCTTTCAGTTGGATAAAATATGTCAGAGCAAACAGACTAAGGGTGTGGCTTTCCACAAGCCTGATAAGCTCAAAATACTGGCAATAAATGTAGGAAAAAAGAGATACATTTCTGAGAAATGTGGCTTTTTAAGATACAATTTACAAGTACAAGAAGCTGAGTTATATTCTTTGTCTGTACCTTTACATGTTCGTCGATTTCCTTAGAGTCATGATGATTCAGCTTAAATGTCCCCTGGTCTGAATTAGATCCACCTCCACTAAGCTTTTCTCTGATCCGCTGTACTTATATTTATTAAGGTGATTTTTGTCCTGGAACTGTTTCCTTCCTCTAGACTATGAATTCACCAATGACACAGACTAGAACATTTAGCTTTTTATCAGACATCCATGCAAAAGTAATATAAATATTTGATGAATGAATAACTGAGTGAATGAATACATTCACTGAGTTAATAAATGAGTGAATGAATACATAGCAAAATTATCTAACATTTCAGTATAAATTAGCATTATAAACAATTTTTAAAATTCTCAATTCTGCCTGATTCTTCTACTGTTCTGAAAAAAAAATAAGGTCTTTGAAGTTGGAGATTTAACCCTATAATAAAAAGGTATTACATACATCTCATCAAAAATATATTACATACATCTTTACTTACAGTCTCAGGAAACTTTAAAGGAATTTTTATTTGTTATTTCTCATAGAAAGTAAAATTTACAATATTATTCCTAGACAAAAATCAAGTCAATTAATCACAGAGGTTTAAAATTTAATCATTAAGGCAGTTCATAAATAACATTCCCTAAACATCACCCTAAAAAATGCCTAGACATATGTTCATGACTAAGGCCTCATTATTTTAGAAGAACACACAATCCTTTGCTAAGCATATTATATTGGTTCAATTCACTCTTAAATTTTGTTTTTAAGGACATCCTAAAGAAAACACAAGAAAGTTATTTGAAATTGCTTACCTGTCGGCACCAGAGTTTACGAAATATTTGCAGATAGGCCAACACCATAAGACACAGTGGTGCCATGTAGGTCACCAGAAAGAAACAGATGTGATACATCTTGGGGTAAATTTCACCTGGAATGAAAGTTAAAATAATAAAATATTATAATTCATAGACTTTTTAAAAGTGCATCTGTCAATGTTTTGCCTTCAAAATTACCTTCTGTATGATTTTACTGTTATGTTATATACACAAAAGGTAAAAATGATTTATAATATTAACTACTTACATTTAAGTACTAAATGCAAAGTCTTAATGTCTTGTAATCTACTCAGAGAGGAATAACAATTAGCCATTTCTTAATTTGTGCTACTACAGTCTATCCAGTCAAGTGTTCATTTATCAAAAAGCCTTTTTATCTCTTAATTACATCTGGTTAATCAATCAAAATTAATTTGGATTGTCCTATACTTGGATTTGCAAGGAGGGACATTACTCAATCAAAACTTAATTGCTAATGCTTTTGTTAAAATGGAAAAAGACAGTAAACTAAGTTGATTCCTCTTCATTTCTCTCTTGAGAGATGAGAAGATATTCCCAGTTGTATCTCCAAATATGAATTAAGAAAGTTTTTGGAAAAATAAAACAGCAAACATTTGACAATGATTACTTTTATTGACTTACTAGAACATATACAAAATTCCTCTCTAAGTAAGTTGTTCATGTGTGTTAATGCATGTACTTTTAATAAAAATGAGATTTTTAGGGTTCTTTAAAGTTAGATTTCAAACCAATATGGGTATTTTCTTTTTTTGATATCCATCTTACTTATCAGGCATAAGCACATATAGGATTGTAGTGAGTGCTTATTTGTCATTAATTCTATGTGCACAGGTAATACATATCACAGATTAGGGCATTTATAAGGAGTCAATCAATTGAGTAGCCCTGTGGCTTAATATTAATTTTTAATTTTTCTAAAATATATCCATTACTGACTTTTAAAACACTTTAAGGGATATTTCCCTTTAACTAGTATTTGAATATATCACACTGATCAAGCTACGTTTACTTAAATGTAATACAAGAAACAATATATCCTAAATGGATACCATGGATATTAAATGCCAATAATTTGATACAATTCTAACTAAATGCTAATAAAACAAAGGTTTTTTTTTTTAATTCTAAAAATTACGTAACTTATTTTGACCTTGATATTGGCAATGGGATTGGTTCTACACTATTATGAAAGGATAATGCTATCACTTTCATGGATTTTATTATTTTTGTTACTTCAGAAAATATGTAGAAGCATGAAGACTCGGTTATGTGATCAAACGTGGTAAGAGCAATTTATACTGAGGATTAACAAATAATAATTATGATGATGACCATAATGACTGATAACAATTATTGAACATTCATTGAATTCTCACTGAATATATTTTAAACATATCAACATATCCTTATATCAATATGTGATACATATTACCTATGCACATAGAATTAATGATAAATAAGCAATCACTACAATCCTATATGTGCTTATCCCTGATAAGTAAGATGGATATCAAAAAAAGAAAATACCCTTATTGGTTTGAAATCTAAGTTTAAAGAACCCTAAAAATCTCATTTTTATTAAAAGTACATGCATTAACACACATGCACAACTTACTTAGAGAGGAATTTTGTGTATGTTCTAGTAAGTCAACATATCCTCCACAGTACTGATTTCATAGTCTTGTCTTCTAGAGTTTAATATTCTTCTTATTTTTACTCCTAAAACTGTCTTCTTTCTCAGACAGATGTTTTTCTCCACTACAATCTTTAGAGCACACAGCAGGGTGTGTGTGCTACCAGGAGATCTAAGAGACCAATTTGATGTGTAATTTTTAGCTTCTCTGGGGCCCAGGTGGCTAACATCTAGCTCATCAGCTTCAGTTTCTAACTTCCTTTCAAGTTTATCCTGCAAAACAAGCCAGTTACATAAAAAGTGATAGAATCCGAGCAGCCTAACTGGAGGAATAGCAAACAGCCTTTCCCTTTGAAGTGCCACAGCATTCAAAGTGCCATGCAGCATTTGTGGAGCCAATTTCAAAGGAGGTGGAGAGTGACCTCAGCACTTCCCAGGCTCCTGAGTGGCTTTGAACTTCTATTTGTTTTGAAGAAAGTGTCGTATAAGCTTCCCACAACAAAATATACCTTTGAAGCTTACATACCTGTGAATCCCTGATGTCTGCATCAGACAATTAAATTGAGTGAGTGGAGAAAGGTAGATTTGGTAGGTCACTTATTTTTAAACTGCAGAGATGGATACCATCGCTGTGATAACAGTCTGGAGTTTTAAACAAATGGGAAAGAAAGCTCATTCTGCAACCGGTATATTTATAAATAGTTAGAAAAATATGTAATTGGCTGGTAAATGCATATTATGATAATGAACACCAACACAGAGAAAAATTGATCAAGCAAAATTACACTTGCAGGCTAAGATAGATTGTTTTAATAAAGAGATTATTATAGATAATTGGGGAAACATGATCATCTTAGATTCCTCATTTCATGCTTAAAGTCTAAGCTAATTGAAAACCCAGAAATGCCATTGAAAGTTTAAATTATATGTGTTGAAACTATCTTTGAAGTTTCTCTGCACTTGATAAGAAATATCTTTAATATATTTTAAGACATTCATATGTCTAGAAAGTAGCTACATGAAATTTGTTCACTTAAGCATTCCCTAAATTAGAAAACAGCATTTTAAAGATTGACAACCGTTAAAATTTCGTGTCTCTACTCAACTGATGAATAGGCATAATCTGCATACATTCTTGCATGTGTATCAAACCAACAAATAAGGAGCAAATGTGGATCTTTCTTTAGTCTTTGAAATCAGAAATTAAAGAAAAATGTCATGTATTAGATAGATAAAGCTTAACTTCTCTTAGGTGAGTTAAGGTCCATTGTTGAGTGAACATGTTAATATAATTACTAAAAATGACAAACATTTTCTCCTTCATGTTACACCTCTCAAGGATTCAATGGAAAATTAAATTAAATATAATTTTCCAAATATTCAATTTGGACAGTCTTTTCCAAGTTCATGTATCCATAAAAGTTTATCTGACTCTTTAATATATTTTATTATCTTCTCCCTAATAAGTGTTTTCAATAAATGTTCCTATTAATAAACACACATATGTATATACTTTCCAAATCTCATAATAGGCCAGATACCATAATTAGCTTGAATATAAGGAAGGGCTCCACTATTATTATTATTTTTCAGACCACCAAAGAATAATTTGGCAGTACAATCCAAGAGGAGGGAGATTATAAATCCCCGGCATCCAAAACAATGTTTGACAAACAGTACATGCTCATTAAAAGTTGGATGAATTACTGGTAAAACATATCTTGGATTGAGTGGGAAAATAAAGTTAATTTCTGCCAATAGGATCTATCCTGTGAAACTATGCATTTACAAACCAAGCAATTAAGAAAGTATGGTTATAATTCTGGAAGAATTTTAAACTTTCAGAAGTGTGAATTGATGTGATTGATGCAAACAGTGAACATACACAAAAACATAATTTAAACATCATTAAAATAAATATTAACACATTTTATTTGTTTTTGAGTGTCAAGTGTGTCTGCCAAGAACCGAACAGTTTGTGGTCTTTTTTTGAACAAGCCATAGGCGATGATGAATATAATGAGTTGCAGAAGTAATGTATCCATAAAATATTACATATTTGTGGTCTTATTTCCAGCAAGACGGAGTTCTCAGTTATTTTACACCATGAGTGAGACAGCATTTGCAAGACTTTCCCAAAAGTTATTTGATAGATATGAATCAAGTGACCACATAGTTTACTGACTCTTTCCACATTGTAATATTGGTTGTAGGACAATAATGATATCTCTGTCTACTTTTATAACCAAATCATTGATTTAACTTAGGATAAAGATAAGAAATCAGTTTATGAGTTAAATGCAAATAAAAGATATTTCACAACAAATTTTTAAAAATAGGGCTAAATGGACTTTCAAGGTGTTTGAACTTTATGGTTTTTTTTTTTTTTTTTTTTTCGGTACGCGGGCCTCTCACTGTTGCGGCCTCTCCCGTCGCGGAGCACAGGCTCCGGACGCGCAGGCTCAGAGGCCATGGCTCACGGGCCCAGCCGCTTCGCGGCATGTGGGATCCTCCCGGACCGGGGCACGAACCCGTGTCCCCTGCATCGGCAGGCGGACTCGCAACCACTGCGCCACCAGGGAAGCCCCAAGGTGTTTGAACTTTAGAGAGCTAACCCTGTAAAATATAATTTTCTATGGTGATTTTAAGTTTTGACTATCACATATGTGTCCAAGCTTTAAAATTTTAAGTTAAAACTAGATTTATAAAGAGCTTATATTAACAAAGCTTATGCTAATGTAAAAATCATTAAAATAAACTAAATGTCTAATGAGCAGAATAATAAGAACCTGCTTTTAATTTTTCATATTTTTCTTAAAAACATGAAGTGATTGATAATTTCATTTAATATATGAAAAACTAATTTCATAGATTTTATTGCTTGATTTTTGTGGATGATCAACTCAATTCAGTATCACTTAGCTTTTAAAATCATTTTAAGTAATTATGCCCTAATATAAAATCACTTTCAAATAGCTTTCCTAAATGACTTCTGAAGACTGAGTTTAGATTTTTAGGTATTTGACAATAATTTCTTTTTTTTAAGGAAAATTTCCCTTCTATAGTTAGGTAATAAAATGTGAGAGGTGGGGATGCCTTTTATATGTTTATATCTGTTGCTCAAAGTTAATTAGAAAATGATGCAGCTATTTACTTAATCATGAGGACTAACGGGATTCCCTAGTTCTGCAACCCTTTTGCTCATGGGAGTTAATGCAGATTGGTCATTCAGGGCAACACTAAAAAAAGGACAAGTTTATAAAATCAGTCCACAGACTTACAAATGAAATCAATTACCCAAATACTTTAGAGAGAATACTACTGACACATATTGAATAACAGGTGGGAATTTTAATCTAATTACCATCTCCGTAAACTTAAAGAATCCCAGCTTATGAGTTGGAAGCTTCTGAAAGCAGCTCTTTTGCACCTTTCCTGTTTGCCCATTTCTGTTCCCCTCTAACCTTAAAAGAATCTAACTATAGGAATGAGATCACTAGGCAATTGAAACTAACTCCTGACTTATGCTCTCCTGAGCACACACGGTACCTTGCCTAACCTGTGGATTATTTTCCTAGATTAAAAGAAGTAAGAATGAAGAATTAAATAGTTAAAGAATGACTAGCTCTCTACCCCCAACAGCCCCCTTAGCAATCCTGCAGGCATCCCACATGGGCAAAATAAAGAAGAGAGGGTCAGCCAGCCTGCACTCAATGGAGAATGATGCAGAATCCAAACTCCTGCCTAGATGATTCACTGAGATTCTTCCCCCTTTTTCCCTTCAAAAACTGTCAGGGCTGAGCAGAATCTATGGAGGTGGTCTCAGGACATGAGTCCACCTTCTCCCCAGATTGCCAGCTTTTCTGATTAACACACCTTTCCTTTCTACTGACACTTGCCTCTCGAGTATTTACTTCTGAGTGGCGATCAGCCGAACCTGGGTTCGGTAACACTTAGATTTAAATGTGCTTGTTTGCTTCATAATATTGAGCAAATAATTTAATTTATGGTTCAGTTTCATCATGATTAACAAAAGCATTCTGATCAAGAGATCTTTAGGCTCTTTTCCAAATATAACTCATTGCATAGGAATTAGATAATAATAAGAGATATGTCACATTTGGCCCCCAGCCCACCTTTTCCCAAACACAGATCTTTAGACTGCATTCCAGAAACTACAAGTTTCCCTGCTTCCTAGGACACCCTTTTCGCTCTTCCTTCCCTGCTCACTTTTTTTTTTTGGTAGATTATCATCATTTAATTGGCCAAATTATTAAATTGTACATTGAAAGAGAATCACACTCATGCTAGTGAATCTCCACATTTTTAAAGTCTTTCTTAAACTGAAAAATATGTGAGATACTTAAACGTTAAGACATAGTCAAATCAAAAGGAAAAACAAGTTCATTCTGAGAGAACACAGTTCAAACCCTGAGCAAATGAACTGCCCTGTGAGCTTCTTCCCTGCTCATCTTTAATGCTTTGCTGAAATGTTAGCAGGTCCGTATAAACTTTTGTTCACATGGCCAGGACTGAGTCTGTCCTCTCACTTGTGCTCCTAGCACTTTGTATATAAGTATATTTAAATACTAATCACACTATAAATCTTTATTTGCATTTCAACCTCACTATATACAACGTATTCCCTTGGGCAGAGTCAATTTCTCTTCAGGTTTGCACACTTTCTGGCATATCCTAAATACTCAAGATGTTGTTTGAACATTAAATAAATGGGACCGAAGACAATTAAGAAATATTTCTATCATTCTGGAACTTTCCACTCATTTTGTTTTTGTCTTCATTGTTAATGGGGAAACTTGGGAAAAACTGAAGAAGATCCAGAAAGAAATATAGCAAAAGAATTGCAATTGAAATGAAGGATAAATCTCAATTTTTAAAAGTAGTATTTAATATTTACAGTAATAGATAAAGCAAATTTTGAAATTTTAATTATTATAGGTCTTTGGATATCATATGGAATAATCTCAGTGTCTTCTGAGTTTTATCTTGCTGTGGTGAAAACATATGCCTAATTTTTCAGTTCCTGATTTTCCTCTTTTCAGTGTTCCAATAAAAGAATGAAGGTAGGAATTAACATGAATTCAGAGATTCATATGCTTGAAAATACCAGGTCCATGAACAATCCTTGGTGTGCACTGCCTCTGTTGATACATCTTTCCAATAAACAAATGCTTTCCTAATGTTTACAGTTTAAATATGAGCCATTGTAATATACTTACCCAGAAGAGAACAGATTGTTTCCTTTAAATTCCGTGTGATAATTTTGTAACTAGTGTTGAAATGCAGGATTATTTTATTTTCTTTCATTCTTTGCTGTGTCCAGATTTGTGCCATCACCAGGCATTGATAAAGGTGTTTCCACTATTACAGAAAAACCTCAAAGACTGTTGCTGAGAGTTTTGAACCAAAGGAGCATAAGGCCTCCAAACTTGATTGTTTAAATTTAACCACTGAACATATCAGATGGGAAACCAAAAACAGATTCATAATTCCATAATTAGTGTAATTCTTAAGTCAGAAAATAATTATGCCAGTGATAAAATGTATCAGTTTACTATATTATGAATAGAGAAAACGTGTGTAGCTAATCTGACTCAGAGAACAGCATAGGTCCATGGGCAAAACATCCATGTTCCCAGGCCAGACATGGTTTTAAAATGAAAAATCCAGCTGTATTTGTAGTCCATTAGGGAACCTGACACCTGAGTCAATACTATGTTCTACCATGTTATAAAATAAATGATATTAACAAATGCCAGTAAAATACATGAGGCCAGCTTTACAAGGGCTATGCAAATCAGATTTTCAATTTGCAGCTGTCATATAAATGCAAGGGCCACAATGGACTCACCGCCCCAGTGCTCATCACAGACTGTAAAGAGAGTGGTTTTGTTGGCTAAGCCAGGGAGCATGGTGCTGCACTCCATGACGATGGCCTGAGGGATCATTATGATGCAGGACACGATCCAGATGATGACGATGCTGTTCCGGGCCCGCTTGGCTGTGCTCTTAAACATCAAAGGGTGACAGATTGCATACCACCGATCCAAAGCAATGCAGCTCAGTGTGAGGACAGACACAGACACTGACACGGTCTAGAGAAGAAAAGAAGGTAGTACAAGGGAAGCACCGGGTGTTACATGGACCACTCTCAGTACTTTTACCCTATTAGAAACATAGGCACACAGATAACCAGATTCAAAGTTGTCAAAAAAATTTCATACAAGTGCTTTCTATTAAAAAAAGAAAAAAAAAACTCTGCCAAAAATAATAGTAGAAATGTATTAGGAAAAAGAATACCTTTTTTCCATTAAACATAAAAATGTACCATACAAGCCTTGCAATCTTTTATATGCTAAATGTTTTAATCTATAATATGGCATTCTTTAAATAATGACAATCATGATTTTGTCTTGAAATTTTTCTATTGATAGGGGAAATCTTATCTTGGAATGAAAAAATAGTAAAATATATATGTTTAGTCTGAACTGGAAAATTCTCTGTCACTTATAGAGAATAATACAATGACATGTATTTATTTTAAATTATCATACAAGAATCTCATTGAAATTGCATTTAATTAGCATTTTTGAATTATAGGTATCTCATTTCCTATTTTTAAATAATCAAGGTTATTTGTACATTAGTTCATTTCCAACATGTTGCACCCAAAGAAAGGCATGAGTCACGCTAGAAAATAATTCTCTATATGAATATCTTTACCATAGTTTGCTCATTGCTGGAATAAGCAACCTGCCTCTAAAATTCAAATAGGTTCACCCAATCCAGATTTCTATATAATAGCACCACAAACAATACTTTGACTTGGAACTTTAAGAAAATAGTAAAGAAAAATATCAAGCATGCTTATCCCCACATGATCAGTTTATGTAATTATATTTAGTGTATTCTATACTGGATGATTGGACCATTGGTTCTGACAAAATCAATTATCTCAAAACTCTCTCTTTAAAAACAAGCCTCTTGCTCTTTTCTGTTATTTTTTTTTTACAGATTTCTATTTAGTTTCTTCTCAACATTTATAGTACAATTATTTTGTTTAATTCATTAATTTACTGTTTATCTTCTCTGTTGGAACAAAGACCAATGGCAGGAGGGACTGTTGTGTTCACAAAACAGTACCTGACACAGTGCTTGATGTGCTTAATAAATATTTTTTTGAATTAAGGAATAGTCATAAGCCTCAATATAAGGTAATATACATGGCACAGTCATCTTTCTATATTTTTCTGTCCTAGTTGTACTGATCCCATAAAATGTGAATAAGCAGGTCTCTCTGCTTCTTACATCATGACCTTCCTTGTCGATGCACTGACTGTAGGTACAGATGAGTGACAGGGATCTAAGGGCTGGTCCAGCACAGGGGGAAAGGCTCTGGGTTAAGCATTAGGACCACATATCCATTCTCATCTCCTCCCAGCTGGCTGCACAATATGGGTCTCCTACTTAAGAGCTGTAGGTACAATGTGGATGGGTTATTGTTTGTTTGTTTGTTTTTCTATTAAATGAGTGAAATGATAGGATAAGATGCTTGCCAACTATGATTCTTTTGATTCTCTTTGGAAAAGGCAGCAGAGTGTGGTTGGAGTCAATTCCACTACCAGGTTTCCTGGGTATGTACCCCACTGCACTTGCCAAATGCATGATCTTGGGTAAGTTACTTAACCTCTCTACACCTCAGTTTTCTCATCTGTGTGAGAATGCATGATAATCGTAGCTGTCCATGGAATTGTAGGAACTGTCAGTTGAGATGTGAAACACCTAGTCCAAGGTTGGTATATAAATGCTGTGTAAGTGTTTGTTATTCCTTATTATGATTATGACACGATGATGGTCATTATACTATTAGTATTCTCTTCTATTCCTGAGCTTGGAGTTCTAGCTTTTAATAGGAACAGACTGCTTTTCAGTGAAGTGCAGTCATAGAAATTACAAATAAAGGTGGAAACTATGCTAAAGTCTTGGAGGTTAATTTCATTTTAGGTGTAATCCTAAAGGGATGAACTCTACCAGAGAAGGCTTGATGGCACCTGGAAATTCCTTGGTGCTGCCTCACACCTCCTTCTCAAATGTCCCCTTCTCCAACTTCCATTCCTTCCCGGAGAACGTGTCAAGCACCCAGGGTCCTTCCATACCCTTGCCAACCTGGGAATAGGACAGTGGTCGTCTAGCTCTGCACAGTTGACTTTTCTTAGTTGCTGAGCCAGGGCTATATTTATTCTCTCTAGCAATTAAAAATGTAAAATGCTCATCAAGACCTAGTGCTTTATTTTCAATGAATTCTGATCAACATGGGTGAATGGGATAGAAGTGGTGTGGTTCAAATTCTGAAGTCATTTTTATTAGTTCCCTCTACCGTTAGATAGTAATAATCAATTCAAAACAGTGTACTTGAGAGATGGCTGTCCAGTGCCAACAGTGAGCCAGGGTGCAGCACCTTCTCATGAGAGAACATGCTGGTTCAGTTAATCTAGCAGTAGAATCCATTGCATGGACCGTTGACCATCAGTGATTTAATAGTTACTGTTTGAGTACTACATCTGCTGGTGTATAATATACTCTAGTATACAATTAGCATCCAATTTACATGATTTTCTTGAAGGGGATATATAATTGCACCTTATCATAAGTGATTATAAATGAGAGTTTTGTTGTTGATTTTCACTTGTAGGAGTGCACTTCCAGGTGCCTTTTTCATTGAGATTTTGATATTAGCTCAAGTCAACTTGATAATAAATCATTTGAGAAATGAATGTAGTGTGAATCATGAACATTGTGAGTGAAGTGAGATGATGTGAACTTTCTTTTGCTGTCGGTGCTTTATCCTGCACCCATCCTATGAGTACCCTGTGTTCAGGGCAACGTGGGAAGCTTTCTTTGGTAAAGGACTCAGTTTCACACTAGCGTATAGATGTGACAAAAGGGACTCAGAGATCCATGACAAGTAGAAATGGAAATTTTGCCAGATCACAAGTTTGGATGACAGGCATTAATGGATTGGAAGGTGGAGAAGTGTGACTGAGAGTGAGGGAGCCTGTCCCATCACCCAACACCCAAAACTCAGTTGGCTTTAGTTCTACTTTTCCTGGCATTTCCTGTGCAGAACCTCTTCTGCAGTTACAAAAAAACTCACTCTGAAAAAGCAGTCAACTGCTCCTGTACGTGTGAGAAGAAAAGTGAAATATTTTATATTTTTTCTAGAAATTCATGATAGTTGTTCAGCAAATAGCCCAATAGATGTTAATGGTAGTGGACCTATGGAGTGATTAAAGATACAAAAGGGACATTTTAATTATTTAGCTAAGTTTTATTATATTTGTAAGATTTTTAAGATTGATGAGAGTTTGCTGAAGTCTTACAGCATGCCACTCATAAATCTAAAGGTTGCATTGAATTGTATTTAGAAAAAAAAGAACATATAAATAATAGGAAATTAGTAAATGTCCAAAGAATCTTAAATGCTACCAAATAACCTTAAAATTTGGCTGGGTGTTTTGTATATGTTTTTAAATACTCAGTAGAACATAAGTATCATATGAGGGACCATTGGTTTCAGAACATCACAATTAAGGGGAAAAAAACTACTCAAATGATTGGCTTATTGCACATTGACCCTATTCCTTTTATTTGCGAAAATTCTATGGAAAATTGACAATAAATATTGAGAGAATTTGGAGATGTGAGTTATACCAGTGCCTCAATATTTTTGTGCATTTACAACTTTCCATCAAGAAGTAATGTTGAATGAGGTAATGAATGGGCAGATCTTGTGGTTATCAATAGTTTTGTCCTTGATCAATGGAGAAGAGGATCAACTGTTGATCCTCTGTTGTTTAGTCCAGTTGACTAAACTGGACACTTTATAGAGAAACAGATAGAAGCTATCAAGAGATGAAGATGTTCTTTCAACTGTAAGACTTGTTAAGTTGCGCTGCTGGAAAGAATACTGTCATAATGAACATTAAGAGAGACCCATGCCCTGCATCACTCATGGTTGCACATTGCTTTCAATCTGTCCTTGCATCCACATAAGAGAATCTGGAATACCTAGTCTATAAGAAGGTATCGCTGTGCATTAGAGCAGGGCTGCACCTATTACAGGGTGATGCATCCCTCTCCATCACCCCACTCTCCATCCGGGAAACTTCTGGTTTGCAGAGAGAACAACTCAGCCAACAAAAGATTTTGGGCAACTTAAGCCATCTTAAAACTTAAGAAGATCCCCCAAATTTCCCCCTGGGTGGTTACTGGAACCAAGAGAAATTTTAAAAAACTTTCTGGAAGCACGACAGAAATGGTGACATATTAGAATTCTCTGCTATTTATGATTTTCCCAGTGTCTCCACGTAAACATCATAAGACCCATTGCTTATGGATTTTTTTCTACGGTGATATTTTTCTCTGTTGCTCAATATACTATTTCTCTCAAAAAATTTGCTATAGTTTATTTTTGTAACCCACTCATGATTTTCAGCCGACTGACAAAACTAACCTTGCAGTTAAACTTAATGCTTGCAACGAGGCTTATAACTTTCATGGCATTTCCCACTTAGTAGTCTATCAGTGAGGTCTGACCTAAAAATTTATTATTTCTGTTTATAATGAGTCATTGAAGAACTATTGAGGTAAAGATCTCTTTGTAACATTTCAGATCCAAAAGCCTAATTTATATAATTTCTAACAATGAGCTATTTGTGGTCTCTCTCAACTTTTGTTTTTCCTAAGACTTAAGTTTTGGAGTACTTTTAAGACCACAGCAAAACTGAAGAGAAGGTACAAAGATTTCCCTATACCCCCTGTTCCCACATAGCCTCCCGCATGATCAACATCCCCCACCATAGTGGTACATTTGATATAACTGGTGAACTTACATTGGCACACCATAATCAGTACACTCTTGATGTTGTACATTTGGACAAATGTATAAGGACATGTATCCAACATTATAATATCCTATGTTATACTGCCTTAAAAATCCTCTGTGCTCTGTCTGTTCATCCCTTCCAACCCCTGACAGCAACTCATATGTTTTACTATCTTCATAGTTTTGTCTTTTTTCCTAATGTCATATCATTGGAATTCTTCAGTACATAGCCTTCTCAGATTGGCTTCTTTCACTTAGAAATAAGTATTTAATGTTCCTCCATGTCTTTTGCTTGCTTGATAACTCATTTCTTTTAATCACTGAATAATATTCTATTATCGGGTTGCACCCCCATTTATTTACCCATTCATCTACTGAAGGACATCTTGGTTACTTCCAAGTTTTAGTAATGATAGATAAAGCTGCTGTAAACATTTGCATGCAAGTTGTTGTGTGGATGTAAATTTTCAGGAATGCAATTGCTGGATCATATGTTGGGACTATGTTTAATTTTGTAAAAACAAAAATCAGTCTTCCAAAGTGGCTGTAACATTTTGCAGCATTCCTACTAGCAATGAATGAGCGTTCCTATTGCTCCACATCCTTGTCAGCTTTTGGTATTATCAGTGTTCCATAGTTTGGCCATTCTAATAGGTGTGCAGTGATATCTCATTATTTTAATTTGCATTTCGCTTATGATATGTGATGAGGTACATCTTTTCATATGTTTCTTTGCTACTTGTATATCTTCTTTGGTGAGGTGTCTGTTAAGGTCTTTGGCCCATATTTTAATTGGGTTGTTTGCTTCCATACTGTTTAGTTTTAACAGCTCTCTGTATATTTTAGATAAAAGTTCCTTATCATCATGTCTCTTGCAAATATTTTCTCCCAGTCTGTGCCTTGTTTTCACATTCTCTTTACATTGACTTTTGCAGATCAGCAGTTTTTAATTTTAAAGAATTCAGCTTATCAGTGATTTATTTCAAGCATCAGGCTTTTGGTGTTATATATAAAAAGTCATCAAAACACCAAGGTCGTCTAGGTTTTCTTCTATGGTATCTTCTGGGAATTTCATAGTTTTGCATTTTACATTTAGGTCTATGATCCATTTTGAGTCAATTTCTCTGAAGAGTGTAAGGTTTGTATCTAGATTCACACTGTCCAATTGTTAAAGGAAATCCATGTCTTTTAGAACTGTGGCTCTGGACACCAGCTTGGGAAAATTTTAAAAGATTTTAGAGCTATCAGAATATTAATTAGAAAATTATTCTCTGGAAGTGTTTGTTCTTAATTTCTTGTAGAGAAACTAGTTATAGGAAAGCTGTTTTCAGAACTGAACAATAAAACATGTAATTCTGATGACCATGACTGATGTTTACTGAGAACATACTATGTTTTTATAAGGTCGTCGTCTTCCAGAGAGTAATCCCTATGCCAAGTGGTTCATATAAAGTATCTAAGTAAACTAATCCAACCACCATAGTAGATAGCTATAATTAAAATTATTAATCTTTTAAAATAAGTGAATCTCAAAGAGCTTACATATTTGGCTCAATAGCATACAATCGATGAATGGCAGAATAGAGATTCCAAAGATTCTCTACCAGATTTCTGGTAGTTTAATTCAAAACCTGCACTAAAACCTGTTCCCTGTACTGCTTTGATCATATAGCTCTTGATTTCTCAGTAGTAAATGAGACTACTTATAAAAACAGATAGTCCTCAATTACTTGGACTGGGAAAGGCTGAATCATTAATTTGTTCAAGTTCCTTATTATTATTATTATTACTTTTTTGCGGTACACGGGTCTCTCACTGTTGTGGCCTCTCCCATTGTGGAGCGCAGGCTCTGGACGCACAGGCTCAGCGGCCATGGCTCACGGGCCTAGCCACTCCGCGGCATGTGGGATCTTCCTGGACCGGGGCACGAACCCGTGTCCCCTGCATCGGCAGGTGGACTCTCAACCACTGTGCCACCAGGGAAGCCCCCAAGTTCCTTATTTTATAATCAGAAAATTAGAGATCAAAAAGGTAAAATGTTTGTGCAGCACTTATTGATGACTTGAGAATTCTGACACTTTATTTTTACCCAGAACTTACCTTGTTAACCGGTATTACTTTCCTTAAGTCTCTGGTATTACTTTCCTTAAGTTTACCAGTTCCTTAAGCAAGTATATTTCTCTCTTAGCTCACGAGGTAATTTACCAAGGGACCATGACTATAATTGAAAATGACTATACTTTTTCGGTAGTTTCTGTGTTTGAACCCCAAAAGTGTGAAAAACAATTACCTGTAAATAAGGAATCACTTTACAGAGGGATTGTCCAAAGAACCAGGTCTCAGTGATGTCCACTACTAAAGTGGCTGGAAGGCAGGTGATGGTCACGAGCACGTCAGCCAGAGAAAGGTTGACGATGAAGTAATTGGTCACTGTCCTCATGTGGTGGTTCTTCCACACGGCCACACAAACTAATTTGGAAAGAAAAAGGAATAGTAACTGTTATGGACTGAATGTTTGTGCTCCCCAGAAATTCATATGTTAAGATTCTGACCCCCCCCAAAGAAGATGTGGTACATATATACAATGGAATATTACTCAGCCATAAAAAATACTGAATTAATGCCATTTCCAACAACATGGATGCAACTAGAGATTATCATATTAAGTGAAGTAAGTCAGAAAGAGAAAGACAAATACCAAGTGATATCAGTTATATGTGGAATCTAAAATATGACAGAAATGAACTTATCTACAAAACAGAAACAGTCTCACAGACATAGAGAACAGACTTGTGGTTGCCAAAGGGGGTGACATGGGAAGGAATGGACTGGGAGTTTGGGGTTAGGAGATGTAGAGTATTATATATAGAATGGATAAACAACAAGATCCTACTGTATAGCACAGGGAACTATATTCAATATCCTGTAATAAACCATAACAGAAAAGAATATAAAAAGAGAATGTATATATATGTATAACTTAATCACTTTGTTGTATTGTGGTAATTAACACAACATTGTAAATCAATTATACCTCAATAAAATAGAAAGATCCTCACCCCCAATGTGATGGTATTAGGAGGTGAGCCTTTGGGAAATGATTTGGTCATGAGGTGGAGCCCTCATGAAGGGCATTAGGTCCTTATAAAAGGAACTCCAGAGAGATCTTTTGCCCCTTCCACCATGTGAGGATACAGCAAAAAAGCTGCTGTTTATGAACCAGGAAATGGACTCTGACCACTGAATCTGCCACAGTCATGATCTTGGACTTCTCAGGCTCCAGAACTGTGAGAAAAAAACTTCTGTTTTTTATTAGCCACTCAGTTCATGGTACTCAGTTACAGCAGGCTGGACAGACTAAGACAGTAACTAAACAAAGAAAATAACTATTGATGAGGGAACACCGTCAAGCTAATTGGTGCCCCTGCAAATCCAGAAATAAATATTGCCAAGGGAGATAATTTAAGGCTGTCCTGTGTTTTCACCAAAATGGTCAATATGTGTGAATGCTGAATATATGCTTAAAATCAGTTCGTTTACCTTGCAAGGCATTTTTCAATGGATCATAAGGCTGTGTTTATTTTTACTCGATTTTGAATTTCATTTTCCAGGAGTTAAAGAACAATCTTTGATTTAACATTCTACTCCTTCGGTGGTCAGCAAATACTCAAGAAATATTTACTGAGTTGAGATGAATTAGGAGTTCGCTAGTTTTCAATGAACTGCAATGTTTGCCTCATCCATGACGTTGACCCCTACCTGCTCCCAACTCTGCCTTTGGGACTTTTAAGAGATGAAGAGGCTTAAAGATGAAGTCAACAAAAAAAGTCCTTACTATTGCCATATACTGAAGTGGATGGTTCATATCCTTAGGTCATTTAACCTCAATGACAATCCCAAGGGAATTTATCATTACCAATGTTTTATACATTATGATGTCAGTGAGACACAGGAACTTGTTGAGGACCAATGGCTCATAAAACACAGAACCATAGTTACAACTGGGCTTATACACTAAGTGAAGAACTGGTCTTTCCACCACACTGGCTACCTTCTTTTGTGAAAATGAAGGAGCTGTAAAAAAAGCACATATAAATTATAGAAACTCAATCTCTCTCCTTTCTATTACTCTTGATGGCCTCTAAACATCAGCTCAGATGAAACATACTTTCTCAGCCAAGCCTTCCTCCTTTTCCTTCAGTGTATCCCCCTGTGTAAAAGTTGTGCTATCTCATTCAGCTTCTCTTTATGGAAAGAACACATAGTTCTTTAATTCTCTGTCCTCCCTCTGATGTATCCAAAGGTTACATAATCACTGGTTCCAGAATTATATAGGTGTAAGCACTGCTACCCACATCTATTGATGGGTTTGCTTCACTGAAAGGAACTGTGAATTTACCTGGGGTATCATTACGCTGTCAGAGCTGTCGCTTATGCACCCGAATGATGCAGTGATTAGTAACCTTATGCAGTGAAGAAATAAAAGCACATTTGTTAAATTTAAGTCGCTGAGTGAAGATTCCTTTTGGACAATTATGTACCAGTTTATTATGACTTTCATATGCTGAAAAATGCTTTTACTAGCTCCTGAAGCTGAAATTACCCTCAGTCACCAACAGATGCCAATTTAATGAAATACCTGAATTTCTGAGGATTTAATTGTGAAAACTTCACATCTTCCTTTAACTCCAGCACACAAGTACCAAAAACTCAAGTGAGCTTTATTAGGGTAAATCATAGTCTTTATTATCTGAAAATGCTGCTGCTGAATCATTTATTTCTCAGAAACGCTTGAAATGCTCACACACACACACACACACACACACACACACACACACACCCATCTTAGCAGTCGACTAACACATTATCACGGCTTGTTATGAGAAAATTGACAAAAAATATCACACTTCTGATCCTTGGTCAATAAATGGTCCAAATGGTGCAATTTGGGATCTAGAAAAGAAAACAAGACTTAAAAAATACAATCCTTTCCAGTTTGACTCCCAATTCTCCCTATTTTGGAGGTGAGGAACGGCAAGAATGGGAGGACAGTGTTAATGCATGATGTCTAAGCAATGTGAGAACAAGTAGATTCTCAACCAACACTTCTATAGTATTTACTATGTGCCATATCCTGTTCTAAGCAATTTAAATTATTAATCTTCATAATAACACTATGAAATGATTATTGTTAATACCCCTGTCTAACATGTGGAAAACGGAGGCTTGGGAGGTTATAGAACCTACCTATGGAAGAATAACTAGTAAATGCCGAGCTTAGATTTAATCTTATAAACTATGCATGCCATTCTATTATATACCAGCATCTATCGTTGAAGCAGAAGGTAGAAGGCAGCTGCCAGCCTTTCTTTGGCAGGACTTTAACATACATTCATAAAATTCTGGAATTGGAGATCATTCAGTCTAACTTGATGCATAAATCAACTCTGCAGTCTTCCTGGTTCATTCTACTTGCATATTTTTAATAGTAGGGAATTTATGACTTGCTTAAGCCCTCTATTACACTTTGTGTTGACTTTACCTACCAGCAAGTTCTTGTTCATGTTGAGTTGATATCTGTTTCCCTTTCAGTTCCATTCATGGGTTCTTTATTCTTTCCTGGAACCCAAGGAATAAACCTTATCTATTTTTTTTTTTTCTGCATTGTACCTGTATTAGTTTCCCAGGGCTGCTTTAACAGAGTACCATAGGTTGGGTGTTTTAAAGCAACATAAACTTATTGTCCCACAGTTCTGGAGACCAGAAGTCCAAAATCAACGTGTCAGGAGGGCCAAGCTGCTTCTGAAACCTGTAGAGAAATCCTTCCTTGCCTCTCTTGCAGCTTCTGGTGGTTTGCTGGCTATTGTGACCTTCCCTAGGGTGCAGCTCTGTAACTCCAGTCTCTCTCTCCATCATCACATGGTGTTCTCCTGCCTCTCTGTATTCACATGGCATCTTCTTATAAGGACATCAGTCATATTAGATTAGTGGCCCACTCTACTCCAGTATGACTCATTTAACTCAACTAATCATATCTGCAATTACCTTATTTCCAAATAAGGTCATATTCTGATATTCAGGGGATCAGCACTTTCACATATTTTTGGGGAGACACAATTCAACTCATAATAGTCTGTCCTTTGGCCCCTAAAATTTTGTGTTCTTCCCACATGCAAAATACAATTCACTCCATCTCAACGGTCCCCAAATTCTTAACCCATTTCAGCATCAACTCTAAATCCCAAATCTCACCTACATAGTATCTAAGTCAAGAATAGGTGAGATTTGGGGTATGGGCCTTCCCAAGGCAAAACTCCTCTCCATCTATGAACCAGTGAAACCTAGAAAACAAGTTATCTACTTCCAAAATGTCATCATGGGATAAGGATAGGGTGATGTTTCCATTCTAAAATGGAGAAATTGGAAGAAAAAGTGGATCACCAGTCTAAAGCAAGTTTTCAAGTCAGCAGAGCAAATTTCTTTAAACTTTAAGGCTTAAGAATAATTCTCTGTGGCTTGATGCTCTTTTCTTCTAGCTCAACCTATAACAGTATCCATTCAGATATTTAAAGATCACAGCTATGACCATTCCCCAAGCCTCTGCTTACCGAGGCTAAATATCACCAGAACACTCATGTGCAATGCAGGGTTTCACATCTCACATCACCCTGATCCCTTTATTCTGAGAACACTCCAGATGATCATCGATGGCTCTAAATGAGCTATCTGCAACTGCACATGTTTCCAGCTGTGGTCTAACCAGGACAGAAAAGAACAGGGTGACTGCTTTCGTTAATATTTCTCTATTAAGACAGCCTGAGATCTTGTTACCTTTCTTAATAGCCAAGTCACACTTTTTTTGATCATACATGTATACATTTACTAGAAATTGGTTCCCTCATATAGATGTTTCTTTACCTCTAAATCTTAGGGAGAAAAAAGAGAGGGAAAAATTAATATTCTAAAAAACATTATTGGGATAATTGGAGAAGTTTGAATTTGGACTTTATGTTAAATAATATTACTGTGCCATTTACAATATCTTAAGTATGGTGTTTACATTATGTACATTCAAAATACTAAAGATTATGACTATGCCTGTTCCCCAAGACTTTGTTTCTCTGGGTTAAACACTGGCAGACCCTTCCTACATAATAGCAGGATTACCTGTCTCATGACCCTGGTCACTTTATTGTGAAAATGCTGCAGATTACCAGCAGATATCTCTGAGCTAGCTATCCAGAACTGAGCACACATCTTCAGGTGCATATCTACTCAGTTTGGGTTGAATAAATATCCATTAGTTTATTCATTTCCCTATTCAAAATATTAAAGGTATAAGGGAAACAACCTTCTCCTGGTAGCACATCAAATTTATGCAGTTAAATTCATCATCTTTTCTTATATTCTCTTCCTGGACTTTATATCTCCCTGAAATATAACATCCTTCCTTTTTCTCCCTGATACCTTATGTTTAAAATCCCTCAGATATTTCTTACCTCTATAATTGTCTTTCTATTCCTTTTGCAAACACCTGGTCAGATTGTGGTAATAATTAGCTAGGGTGTCGCAATTACCTCCTAATGGTTGGTCCTGCACCCTGCCTCTCTTTACTCCTATCCATTTTAGCCAGTGATACCATTCACTCCAGTTATATTAACTCTTTCATTTCAATAGGAGTCTCTCCTTTTCTTCGGAATTAAGTACAAAATCCTCAGGTGGCCACCCAGTTCTCATTGAACTTTCCGTCTATGTCTTGCAATGCTGCCCATAAAATGCTCAGAGCTACAGGATAAGTTTGATATCTCACTTTATAGCAAACATTCCATGCCAAGAGATTGCTAATGCCATTCCTCCTTTTGGAAATGGCCACACTCCATTTCAATCCTCTTTTCAACCAATTAAATCCCATCCCCCCCAAAACAAACAAACAAAAAAGCAAAAAACAAACCAATCAAACAAAAAAATTGGTTTCATGAAATTTCTCTTAATAAGCCTAACTCAACATGACTTCTTTCTTTTTTAAAACCATATTACAGGGCTTCCCTTGTGGTGCAGTGGTTGAGAATCCACCTGCCGATGCAGGGGACACGGGTTTGTGCCCCGGTCCGGGAAGATCCCACATGCCGCGGAGCGGCTGGGCCCGTGAGCCATGGCCGCTGAGCCTGTGCGTCCGGAGCCTGTGCTCCGCAAAGGGAGAGGCCACAACAGTGAGAGGCCCGCGTACGAAAAAACAAACAAACAAACAAAACAAACAAGCAAAAAAACATATTACACCATAAAAAATAATGAAATAATGCCACTTGCAGCAACATAGATGGACCTAGAGATTATCATACTATGTGAAGTAAGTCAGACAAACACAAATATCATATTATATCACTTATATATGGAATCTAATATAAAAAGATATAAATGAACTTATTTGAAAAAACAGAAACAGACTCACAGACTCAAAGAATGAACTAATGTTTACCAGCAGGGAAGGGTGACAGGGAGGGATAGATTGGGAGCTTGGGATTAACACATACACACTACTATATATAAAATAGTTAACAAGACCTACTGTACAGCACAGGGAACTCTACTCAATATTCTGTAATAACCTATACACACACACGTATATATAACTGATTCACTTTGCTGTACACCTGAAACTAACACAATATTTTAAATCAACTATACTCCAACAAAAATTGTTTTTAAAAGGAAAAAAAGTTTAAAACAAAGAAATAAAAACATATTACATGTTGTACCTTTCCTCGTCATGAATCACATTCTAAAATTATTATGGACTATTATGGGTATTTGTATTTTTTTTCTTATTCTTCTACTGGTTCAAAGGCTCTTTTTCATTTTGAGATGGGCTTTTCCTTTCTCTTACTCTTCTTGGTTTTGAAAGCTTTTCTCCCAACACAAACACTGCCTAAAACTTACTTTGCAATAAATAAATATTCATAACATTGATTTGTTCATCCACTTGTAGCGTGTTGGTGCCTTTGGTATTGTACATTTACCCATGAGGTTCTTTAAAAGAAGAGAAAAAAACCCATTGGCTGAATGGAACATTTATTTTCCTCATTCCATTTGAGTAAGGCCTGACATTTGACAGAACTTGGCTGCCTGCCAGTTATTTTCTTGGCTCTCAATTCCCCATATACTGCCTTCTGATGAGCCTTGGCAGGATGTGAGACATGAACTTAGTACTATTTTTGAAACCGGTTCTCTGAATGATCATGAACCACCAATGTTAAAGTTAGTTTGTGGTTAGTCTGCACTTACAAGTCTGCCTACATTAATCAGGAACAAGTGAGGAATGGTTGTGCACATGGGGGTGAAAGGTGATGCCAGAAAGCAGGGATGCAGATTGAATGAAAATTCACCTTGAACACATATTTTTTGAAAAAAAGACTTTTGAGATACAGAGGTGCCAAGAAGATAAAAGTCCATTTAGTCCTTCCTCTTTCACCCCTCATTTGGTTCATCATCTCTTCATCTGTAAAAATCTGATGATGTATAGCTCCCATCTTTGCTCTGCAGGACCGACAGACAGAACCTGACTCCAGCTGTATGACAGCATCTGTAGTCTGTGATGCAGAGAGAGATTTAAAACATAATATAGAGATACAGTCTTTAAAAGTAACCTGTTATTGGATGTGCCAAAGATTAAACTGACTTTCAAATAGGAAAATAAAATATTGGTACAATAAAACCCTTTGCAACTTCAATCTGCACTATGATAAACTGGTTTTTGTTTTAGTATCTAACACACTGCATATGGACAAAGTGAATTTCTCTCTCAAATCAATCCTTGCACTTGGAAAAATTTAAACTAAGGTGATAGCCTGTTAATCTGTTGATGAGATTGCATCTTTTATTAAACATACACTTAGGTCTTAAAATGTCAACTAATAATTGATATTATAATATCAAGAGGAGTCGTGCATGGTATATAATTAACATGCTACTGAGCATCTCGAAAGATCTGTACTAAATATAGAAAGTTATTTTAAGCATTTTCACATTTATTTAATTTTTCAACATTAAAACAAGATATAGGTGTTAAGTGACATAGGCCAGATACAAAAGGACAATGATTATATAATTCCATTTATATGAAGTACTTAGAGTAGCCAAATCTCTTAAGACAGAAAGAAGAATGTGGTTTCCAGGGTCTGGGGGGAGGGGAGAATGGGCTATAATTGCTTAAGAGGAAAGAATTTTAGTTTCGCAAGATGAAAAATGTTACAGAGATATATAGCGCTGATGGTTGTACAACAATGCGAATGTACTTACTGCCAATGAATTGTAAACTTAAGAATGGTTAAAGTGGTAAATTTTAAATTGTGTATACTTTATCACAATTTAAAAAACCACTTTCCACGAAAAAAGGAGCTATAAAACGGGAAACAAAATTTTTGACCCAAAAGTAATATTCCTCAAAATTCCTAAATACAGAATGAAAATTCCAGGGGACAATCTTAATTACTCAGTTTATGATTTTTTAAAAAACTCATGAACAGCTAAAATAATTAAAGAAAACACAATTATTCAAATATACCTCAGTTCTAATGGCAGTGTTAAAGACAGCCAGCACATGATTTTTTAATATATATTTAAATTATTTCTTTGTGAAATCAAAGTGTTGTTTGTAGTAGGTTGTGATATTGTAATTTAGATAGTGTATTAAATGATTATGCAAGTCTTGATTGTTCTTTATTTAATGTACATATGTATATATACAGATATGCAAGATGATAATTTCTTGATTTTTATTTGTTATATTACCCATATAAAACATGTCAGAAAACAACTTTAAAAAATACTGTAGTTCCACCTTTTGCCACAAAGTGTCAGTGAAAGACTTTGAAAGTGCTTACCCTGTCACTTAAGAGGTGAGTTTTAAACATTAAATGAATTGTAATATCCTTTATAATGTATAAGTAAATACACTTGTTTCAAGTGGGATATTCTAGACCAAAAAGAATCCTTAAGAAAGGATAAATTTGGCTAACATCTTTTAAGTTATATACAAATGAATGAGTCAAGATGAAATACAATTATTTTTCTAAATGAAAAACGGCAAAAAAGCCATTGAATACACATAGAAGGTAGCCTCTATTTAACTCTTGTGAGGAATCTACCTTGAAAGCAGGAAAAGATTCATCCAGAATCATTAAAGAGTGTAGATTTAACACATAGGAAAGTTGACTATTGGTGTGGTCCTCAAAGGGTAAAACAAACTCTCCATGAAATCCCCAGGTATTTTCTTTTTTCTCATCTTCATTGCACCTCACCTTCTTGGCCCCCCTTCTTGTTACTTTTGCTTCTTTTTTTTCCTGGGAAAATATACCAATAATTCCTGACTCAGTCTCCCATCTCCACCCACACATCTTGGCAAGGTTGTCTACAAATCTCTCTGTCTGTGCTTAGAAGAGCAGCAGGCAAAGATGCCACTACTTTTCGTGCAAATCTGACAGATGAGACACTGTCAAGAAACACTTCAGTGCTGTGAAATGAACCCCCCCCAAAAGTTATCTAATATTAAGAGAAAGAAAACTTTAGAAAAGTTATTATAGAAACACAGACAACAATGTTCTGAATGCATTTCAGGTTTTGTTTCCTTAAGAAAATATAAAAGCCTACAGTCTGACAAAAACTTTCTCATTGGCACCTGCTCATTATTTTAACATAGGCAGGAATTCTCATGCTGATACCAATGAGGTAGTATGGGGAATAATTACGATACCACAATTAATAAATCATCTGGGAAGGGATTTTGAAAGACAGGGTCTTCACACAGGCACAAATATACCTGGAGAAACTGCATACAAGAAGGTTATAAAACAGAAACACAAGGGAGATGGTAATTCATAGGAATCAAGTCCAAAGGAAATTCTTTGGAAAGGAGAATGGGATGGTAGGCTTGACTTCTGCTGTCTGTGAGAGGCAGAGGAGGGCTCAACCACAAATGGTACCAAGGTTCTGAATGGGATCTGCCAGAGACCAGAGCATCACTGATGTTAATAGGTTTCCCCAGGCCTTTGAGGCTGGCCTTTGCAGAAGGTGAGGAGGGAGGAAGTCTCCACAGTCTTAGCATCTGCAGTTCTATTAATGGCTACATCTAGTAGGCATCAAAGGAATTTTTCTGGGGTGGGGGGAGTATAAACTTCTTGGTTACCCATGTCTTTTTACTCTTTACAGGTAAATCACTATGAATGTTTGTTCCCAGTGCAGCCTCTCAAAATTCTATCTGGATCTCTACCCTGTCCTCAGAGCTCTTTAGGGACATATGGTCAATCTTTGTCTTGGCCCTTTTGCTTTAATTAGCACATATAAGTGACCTATCCTTCCCCTGGCACTTGACTTCTATTTATCATACTGCCTGCAATGAACTTAATTTTTTGGCTTCCTTTGTAGAACTATTTTCCCTCTATCACTCCATGTATATCTTCAGTCCTCCTGTCTTTCTTCCATGTTCTTTTCTTCTTTGTTATTATCTACTCTCACAACTTCAATTCTCATCTCTAGGAGACTAATTTCCAAAGTTATAACTCTAGTTCTTGGTTCGGTCTTACTTTCCATAACAAAATTTCAAACTACATTTTTTTCATCTTTTATATATTTTGTCTTTAATTCACACTCAACTCATGATTATAAAATGTATATATACCAAGTTAAAGCATTTTGACATTGTCCTGAAAATTAGGGAGAATCACTGAAAGATTTTAAGCAAGGGAGTGACAAGACCCCATTTCTATTTTTCAAAGATGACTTGAGAGAATGTGGAAATTATAGATGCTTTTAAACTGGAAGCAGGGGAGCCAGTTTTGAGACTTTTTAGAACTCCAAGGAAATAAGGTGAAGACAAAAGAAGGGGGAAAAATGAATGAATTCCAGAAATAATAATGAAATTGAAATACAAAACTGTGGTGAGTGATTAGATATGAAGGTGAAGAAGGTAAGAAGAATGGAGGATGATTACCAGGTACATTGCTTGACAGGTGGGGAGATGATCCTATTGCTCACTGAGTTATGAAATAAAGGAGAATGAGGCAGCTTCATTTGGAAACAGGGATAGAAGATGAGAAATTCCATTTTGTGTATGTGAGTTTGAAACACTTGTGAGTTACCTCGCTGTCAGTATCCATTTGGCATTTGGATGTATGCATCTATATTTCAGGAGATATATTTCAGTTACAGGTACATATTTGGGGTTCATCAAAACAGCCATAGTGTTTAAAGCCAGTTGAGTGGGTAAGGTAAACCAGGGATAGATTAGAGTAAGAAGGGAACAACCTAAGTCATTTCCGGAGAATTGTGCAATTTCAGCCAAATAGTCTTGGTTGGCAAATATCCAAAGGTGCCAATTTTCTCCAAAGTACTAAATATTATAGGACTGGATGGTACATTGGTTTTACTATTAGAAAATAGTATACAATTCTGGTTATGACAGATAAGCTTGCTGCAGAGCAAACCTCCCATCCAAAACAACCATGGAGTAGTTGGAGTGTCACACATGTCTTTACAACATTGGAAAACTTATGAGGGAGTGAGGACTTGAAGGGCCAATATCCTGGAGAAAAGGAAAGAAGACAGATGTTCACTGACATTCAGCACCTCTTTTCTTCTCAAAGATTTTGGCAGTTTGCAGGCACCAACTAAGGCCTGAGAGTAAAAAGTAGCAGCCAATAATATGAGAAGTTGAGCAGGAACTTGAACAGTCTTGTTGAACAGAGGGCAGTCATTCAATCAACCTGAGGTGAACAACCCTGGCTATCAGTGGCAACCCCAAAGAGCAAACTCTAACAGAGATAAGCCTGAAGGAGACATGCTCTCCTAAAGGATGAAGCCCAGCTCCAAATACCTTCACTTACTGTCTGGATAGAGGTTTTCTGTCTCAATACTAACAACCTGCCAAAGCAAAAGCAAATTCTCTGTGGAAGAATATATATTATCTAGAGCATCAAATGATTTCATCCAAAGTTTTCATGTGAAATGTCACTCATTCAATAGAAAGTCACCAGGCAGACACAAAGGCAACACCAAAAGACCAAAGCCTATAGGAAAAGAAAAGAGGGCTTCCCTGGTGGCACAATGGTTGAGAGTCCACCTGCCAATTCAGGGGACGTGGGTTCGTGCCCTGGTCTGGGAAGATTCCACATGCCGCGGAGCAGCTAGGCCTGTGAGCCATGGCCACTGAGCCTGCACGCCTGGAGCCTGTGCTCCGCAACGGGAGAGGCCACAACAGTGAGAGGCTCGCGTACCCCAAAAAAATAAAAAGAAAAAAAAAAAGAAAAGAATAAGAATAAAGCTTTCAGAAATGTTAAAATCATTGGATTAAAAAGTTCAAGAAATTACGTGATATATGTAGACTATTAATGAATAATTGAAAAAATATTTAAGGGGAAACTGTAGACCTCAAAAATGTTTTAACTGGAAACACAACAATGGATTCAATAGAAGATTAGATGGATAGAGCCAACCAGTAGAACTATCTAAACTAATAGAAAAGTATTCAAACTAAACAATACAGAGAAAAAAATTGAAAATGCAGAAAATAATATGAATAATACATGCTTTAAATACTAAAATACATGTAATTGGATTCTCAATATGTGAGAAGTAAAATGAAGCAGAAACAATATTTAAAAATATACTAGTCAAGGAGAGGTGTTATCTGATAATGTTTTAAAACTAATTAAAAACCAAAAGTAGAGTCCTGTGACATATCACTAGAGACTTCATTCCAGATTAACATTAGTAATTAATCAATATTACCTATATCTTATTATTCAACCTTTTAGCAATTACTTAAAAGATGAAATAGAAGGGCATATTTGTTAAACTTGAAGATAGCACATTACTGAGAGATATAGTTAATATTTTGGGTTCCACATGACTCAAAAGCTCTTGCCAGGCCAGAGCAATGGGGGAAATATAATATGAGATATCACAAGAATAAATGTAACCCTGCATTTAAGATCAAAAGCTGTTTTAGGTACATTACATTTTACCAGGAAAAAAATAAAACTAATTAAAGGCAACTATACACAGATATCTGAAGTGTCACAAATCTCAAACAGGATAAATATAAGAGAAAACTACACACGGTTATATTTTAATAAAGCTTCTGAAAACCAATAACAAAGAGATAAATCTTAATTCAGATAAAAAGTGTATCACCATCAAAGCATAACACTGGGATTGACAGCTAAATTTTCAAAAGAAAAAAAATCTAAAGTATAACAAAATGTCATTTTCATGCTGAGAGTAAGAACAATTTAGAATTGTATAGTCAATGAAAACATACCTGATAAATGAAGATGAAATAAAGTTTATTTCAGTGTTCAGAAAGTGTTAAAAATACTAATTTATCAATATATTAAAATGCATTATCAATGACATATGTTTTCATCACTAGGGAAATCACTAAAAGAATAGTAAGTGAATTTGTAACAAGCTAAAGAGGAAAGAAATAATAATTTTAAAAGGTAAAAGGCAAGAAAAAAATTGAACAAGGGGAACTAAAAGAAAGCAAATGAGATGATAGGTATAAACACAAATATACCAATAATTACATTAAATACAAAGGAACCTAAAACTTCAATTAAAAGACAAAGGTTATTGGGCAGGATTCAAAAAAAGACTCAATCATATACTTCTTTAACAAGCAACATACTTTTAATAAAATGATGCAACAAAATAGAAAATGCAAGAATGTGAATATTAATTTAAAGAATGATGGTGTAGCTAAGTTAATTTTGGACCGAATTTTAAAGCAATTTAAAAATTTTAAATTTAAAATTTGGACAAGATGTTGAGGCAAGAAGCATTACTAGAGCTAAAGAGGGAAATTTTATAATGATGAAAGGATCAATTCACAAGGAAGATATAACAATTCTAATACTGCAGCCTCAACAATATACGAAGCAAAAGATGATACAACCAAAGTGGGAATCATAGAGGGATATTATAATAGATCTTTCTAAGTAAGTAATAGAATAAACAGACAACAAAATCCATTTCAGATTTATGTAATTAACAAACTTTACTTAATATATTTATAAATCTTAATCTATATCTCTCTGGAATATTATACCCCAAACTGAAGAGTACACATTATTTCAGAGTACACGTAGTACTTGGACAAAAATTTACCATATTCTGGAATATAAGTAAAGCTCAACAAACTTTAGAGTATGGAAATCACAATGGATTTTAAAAAAATAATTTTTATTGGAGTATAGTTGATTTACAATGTTGTGTTAGTTTCTACTGTACAGCAAAGTGAATCAGTTATGCATATATACACTCTTTTTTAGATTATATTCCCATATACATAATGGATATTTTAACTGAACTTGGTAGAATTAATCAAAAACTCAACAAAAATATTGGAAAAACCCACAAATGTTTGAATTTTAGGTAATGCACTCCTAAATAACTCATGATACTTAAGCTAAATTACAATACAAATTAAATTATTTTCAACTGAATGATAGTTAAATACAAACTATCAAAAACTATCCAAAAAAACTATCAAAATGAAGCTAGATATACTAAAAAAATATGAATAATCTTAAATGAATCTACTGAAAAACAAAAACTTATCTAAGAAAAAAAATTCCATACAGGTAAATCATGCTACCTACTTCTCCTTTGGCACTTTATATCTTTTCTGCTCACATAAATCCCTGAAAGCGTGTCTGAGAGTGTCTTAGATGAAGACTGAAAACAACAGAATGACCTTTTAGATATTAGGATGGACCACATTAAATGTGTTTGCACCTAAGCTTGAGACTGCAGGAAAACCTTCCTGTCTGAGCATAGGTATTAAAATTATGAAAAGTTCAATCTCTTACAAACCATGTTGATTTCTATTTTATGGCAATTTATATTTAATAAATCTAAGTGGATCTGCTACTTATTACTACATGCTTAACTTTACTAAATAATTTTATTTTATTTTTTCTTTTTTTAAAATAATTTTAAATCATATTTTCTTTCCAACCTCTGAATATAGTGGCAATAACTGAGTAAATAAGTATAAGGAAGGCCATTTGCATCTTCCCCAGATCTTACTAATTTTAGGCTTGTCTAAGATCGTGACATTCCCATGAAGTCTGATAATATTGTACACTAACACTTTTTTAAAAAATAGCTTTTTTAATTTTCAAAAATGCATCTTTGTCTCCCACTTGGCCTTATAAAATATATCTCATTTTTCTTGGGCCGTAAGACATTCAGTTCTCCAAATCACTGCTGAAGGCATGGAGGTATAAAAGCATTGTTTTCTGAAAGAAAAATAAAAATCAAAAGGCAGCCTAGGGCTTCCCTGGTGGCGCAGTGGTTGAGAGTCCGCCTGCCAATGCAGGGGACATGGGTTCGTGCCCCGGTCTGGGAAGATCCCACATGCCGCGGAGCGGCTGGGCCCGTGAGCCTTGGCCGCTGGGCCTGCGCGTCCGGAGACTGTGCTCTGCAATGGGAGAGGCCACAACAGTGAGAGGCCCGCGTAGAGGAAAAAAAAAAAAAAGTAGCCTAGTTTGTTTTTTTTTTTTTTTTTTTTTTTGTGGTACGCG